>NC_135232.1:879185663-879486288 GCF_051348905.1 Ranitomeya variabilis | reverse complement strand
AAGTCCCGGCTTGTGATTGGTCGCGGCGGCCATGTTGCCGGGACGCGGACCAATCACAGCAAGCCGTGACGTAATTTCAGGTCCTGCAGGATTTTAAAATTACGTCCCGGCGTTGTGATTGGTTGCGCCGCAGTCACATGGGCGACGCAACCAATCACAAGCCGTGACGTCACGGGAGGCTGGACACGCGCGTATTTTAAAATGCGCGCTTGTCCAGCCTCCCGTGACGTCACGGCTTGTGATTGGTTGCATCGCGGTCAACCAATCACAAGCCGGGAGGCTGGACGCGCGCATTTTAAAATGTGCGCGTGTCCAGCCTCCCGTGACGTCACGGCTTGTGATTGGTCGCGGCGGCCATGTTGCCGGGACGCGGACCAATCACAGCAAGCCGTGACGTAATTTCAGGTCCTGCAGGATTTTAAAATTACGTTCCGGCGTTGTGATTGGTCCGCGTCCCGGCAACATGGCCGCCGCGACCAATCACAAGCCGGGACGTCACGGGAGGCTGGACACGCGCGCATTTTAAAATGTGCGCGTGTCCAGCCTCCCGTGACGTCCCGGCTTGTGATTGGTTACGTCGCCCATGTGACCACGACGCGCCCAATCACAACGCCGGAACGTAATTTTAAAATCCTGCAAGGACCTGAAATTACGTCACGGCTTGCTGTGATTGGTCCGCGTCCCGGCAACATGGCCGCCGCGACCAATCACAAGCCGGGACTTCACGTAACCAAGTAAACGCGCTAATTTTAAACAAACAACGCTGCCGGTTCCCTCGCTGAGGTCCGGGCTGCGTCGGAGAGGTGAGTATAGCAATATTTTTTATTTTAATTCTCTCTTTTACACATTATTACATTAATGTTGTTTCGATACCCGATACCCGATACCACAAAAGTATCGGATTTGGGTATCGGAATTCCGATACAGCAAGTATCGGCCGATACCCGATACTTGCAGTATCGGAATGCTCAACACTAGATGGGATTTAATGCATGAATCCCTGCCCCGCATGTTTGGCGCCCATTACACAGCCAATAAACATGTGTGGATTACCTGCCAGTCTCTGCAATGCCGTAGCCATCTTGGTGGAAGCATTACTGTGGCTGGCCTCATTACCTCATCAGAGGATATGAAAGGACCAGTACCGCCACGCTTGTCACGCTAATGCCATTGCACAGCTCGAGGCAGTTCTTATTGGGCAAAGAGAGTAGCTGTCCAGGCATAGTTGCACAGTTTTAGGAATCAGAGTCCTCTAGTGGTGATTCTTTGCTGATCCATCATATTAAAAGTTCTTAAAAGTTCTAATCTTGTGGTTTGCTGTTTCTATTATATACATTTTGCATTTAGCCTAGGGACAGCTGCTGGAGCAGGGAGAGTGGCTAAATACAGCCTCTAGGTAGAGCTTAGGGCTTTGTAGTCTGTTACTTGATATATAGCTGCTGCATGTGACCATGATGGTATTAAACTCCAAAAAAAGCTCAAAAAAAGTATTGGATGGAATTTGGTATCCATACAGTTTCACGTGCTTTGTGTTACATCACAATGGCAGTAAACCGCAAAAAAAAATTCAAAAAAATTCGCTGGATAGATTTTGTCATCAATACAGTTTATTGTGCTTTGTGTTGCATTATGGTGCTGTTAAATTCTAAAAAAGATACATTTTTTTAACTGGATTAAATTTGTCATTTATAAAGATTAATGTGCTTTGTATTACATTATGGTGATTTTAAACTAAAAACATTATTTGCCTGCTGCAGGTGAACATTCTACCCTCACCTACTGTATCCTCACCCATCTCACCATTACTTTTCGCATTAATCATGGAACTATTGGCAGAATATATAAGAGCCAATAAATTAATAAAAGGCATTCAAATAGACTCGAATATAATCTCAGTCTGTCCAACCCATCCTATTCTATCCAAGAAACCATGCAAATCCTAAAATAATTCTCATACATCTCCTATTATAAAGTCAAAGCAGCAAAATCGAAAATATTGGATTTTTTCATAAGTAACCTTACAATTAACGAAATTAAAAGCTTCTCAACATTTGATTGGGAGAAGGAAGCCATTACTTATTTGGGTATTGATCTTGCAAGAAATCTTAAGAAAACAGCTGAATTAAACTTGGCAAAAATTATCAAGAATACACAAGCGGAGTTGAAGAACTTTTCCACTTTTCACAATTTTTTGGGTAGGAAGAATAGTCACCTTTAAGCTTTTCACACTCCCTAAAATACTCTATATTTTCAGAGCCATTCCGTTGATCTTCCCAACAAGGTTCCTAAAAAAATTACAAACTCAATTGAATAGTTTTATATGGAACCAAAAAAGAGCCAGGATCGCCTACAAGACACTTGTTAAAAATAAATTAATAGTATTGTCCCTCCAAAATCTAGTCAATTACTACCACACAAACCTACTTAGACAATCCATTAACTGGATTAAAGGGGGCAAAACTCCATTTTGGGTTGATATTGAATTGAGTCAAAATAATAATATACCTCTATACAAGTTGATCCTCGATCACTTACTTTATCCCGATTCAATGACTGTCTCATTACCCATGTTACAAGCTGTCCTTATGGCATGGAAATCCTTGGCGAACACTCAAACCCAAAAAAAGAGCAATAGATTTGACCAAATTAAGGATATAACCCTAAGATTTATTAGCCTGATAATAGGGGAACCAACCCCAGATCCCTGGAAAACTAAAAAAATAAATACAATTAGAGACCTCCATAATGGCAAAGAATTTAAAACTAAAAAAATATTAATAGAACAGCATGACTTTCATAGCCAGGACTTCAATTATTTAACTCGAATACAACCAAATATTCTGCACCTTTTGAAGGAAAAATCTCTAGTAACAGAACTTACAAGTCAATTATTATGCAACCAAAATAACAAAATTTACTGGAAATCAAAAAAACATATCCAAAGCCTTTAATCTAGACCTAGTCTTTGAAAAAACAACAGCTATGCTGAATTGGGAGAAAGACCTTAAAATATCGGTCACCTGTGAGCATTTGCAATCAGCCTTAAAAAAAACACTTACTCGTCCAACATTTGTGCTTCCCTACACAAATCCTTTTGCAAAATAATATCCAGGTGGTATTACACCCCTGCAAAGCTAGCTAGGATGTTTCCAAATGTTTCACCCTGAGTGTTGGAGAGGCTGCGGCCTTGAAGGAGATCTGGTATATACCTTTTGGGAGTGTCCTAAGATTGCTGCTCTGTGGAAAGAATTGTCCTTATGAATTATTGCTCTTACTAAACAAACAATAACTCTTACACATCAAATGGCGCTTTTATCTGTGTAATTAGAGGAAATTCATCCACGACATAGAGCCCTTGTGATTCATCTATTCCTAATCAATAAAAATGCAAATGCGGCCTTATGGAAAGAAGAGAAAGTCCCGGTTATTCAAGACATTATGGACAAAATGTCACTCCACAGCTCCTATGAAAAAGCCCACGCAAACGGCAACAATTACTTTGCAATCTATCTTAAGAGATGGGAACTCTAGAACGACTTTGCCCACTGAACACGAGCTAAAGATGCCTCTCCTGATCGGCAATTATTTATTAAGCGCTTTTATTGTCGCTGAGAAACTACTATAACTACTAATCGTTCTATAAGGTTTATAAACACTACTGTTAGGTGGTTAGCCCTTTATTTTTCATTCCTTTCCCTCATTTCCCATTGTACTTTTTCCTTAAGCTTGTAATGCAACTCATTGCTACTGTACCCATGATTGCCATTGTATCCTATTTGTTGACATGAAAATTTTCAATAAAGTTATTTGAAAACAAGATTACCGTACTTGTTTTTATGTATACCCCTCCTCACATGTAAAGCGCCATGGAATAAATGGCGCTATAAAAATAAATAATAAAATTAAAAAACCCTTGGTAAGGAATGGGGAAGTAGAAGTGCTAATGATGGTGCACATAGACGCTGAGGATGTGGGGCAGTGCGACTGTGCCTGTTGCTGGTTCACAAGAAACACGACCATCCACAACTAGTGTTGAGCATTCCGATACCGCAAGTATCGGGTATCGGCCGATATTTGCTGTATCGGAATTCCGATACCGAGTTCCGATATTTTTGTGATATCGGAATCGGAAGTTCCCAGTGTATGGTTCCCAGGGTCTGGAGGAGAGGAGACTCTCCTTCAGGCCCTGGGATCCATATTCATGTAAAAAATAAAGAATTAAAATAAAAAATATGGATATACTCACCCCTCCGGCGGCCCCTGGACCTTAGCGATGTAACCGGCAGCCTCCGTTCCTAAGAATGCAGTGAGTTTAGGACCTGCGATGACGTCGCGGTTTGTGATTGGTCGCGTGAGCGGTAACATGAGCGGTCACGCGACCAATCACAAGCTGCGACGTCATCGAAGGTCCTTCACTCCTCATTCTTAGGAACGGAGGCTGCCGCTTACATCGCTAAGGTCCAGGGGCCGCCGGAGGGGTGAGTATATCCATATTTTTCATTTTAATTCTTTATTTTTTACATGAATATGGATCCCAGGGCCTGAAGGAGAGTTTCCTCTCCTTCAGACCATGGGAACCATCCAGGATAGCTTCCGATACTTGTGTCCCATTGACTTGCATTGGTATCGGGTATCGGTATCGGCGATATCCGATATTTTTTGGATATCGGCCGATCCCATCCGATACCAATACCTTTGAGTATCGGAAGGTATCGCTCAACACTATCCACAACACATGGCTTCCTGTCCCACTTTGCAGGGAGGGACGGGACACCACTTCTGAAGCCATACCAGTGCAAACAGGTAGTTGATTGGATAGCAGATAATGCTTCCAACATGCTTGTCAGCATCATCCAGTCATCCACATGGTCTTGTCTTACCAGCCAAGAGTCTGGATCACTTAAACCCTGCCCTGATTCTCCTTTCTCCAGCCATGTTGAATGCAAGGAGACCAGTGATCCCACACTAGGATATTTCAAGGAGCTCTTTACATCATCATTTCTTAATTGTGGTCTCTCAACCTGCATGTTCCAAGAGAGACAGGAGGACATGCTGTTTTATGATGCACACAATTTAGAGCAGCCATGGTTAAAAGAAGATGGCAATGGCAAATTTTGTCCAAGAGGTAGATGATAAGACACAGTTGCCAATAAGTCAGGTTGTTGTTAAGTCACCAAGTCAGGAGGACCAGGGTAAGGGGGTGGAAGGTGGAAGAAGAGGTGGGTGGATGTTAGGGGTCAAGTTCCCACCTCTGCACAGGGGGAATCTCGGTCCATCTCCGCTGCGGTCTCCCATTCTTCTCCTGCCGCAGTGGAGCCTGCTCAGCGGAGACGTCGGTCCCAGTGTCTTGCTCAGTCCCACTCTGTACAAAGAGTTACTGCTGCTTTTCCTGCTTCTGCCATTGAAGTCAGTGCTGGGCAGCGGCGAGCAGATGCTTCTGGGACTAAGTCCTGCTCTTCTCGTTCTGAGCATGCCCTGAGTAAGATCTCTCAGTGGAGATCGAGGGTCACATGGTCAGATATGGCAGCCTCTCATTGGTCCTTCTAGAAAGGACTTTTACTTGCTGTAGCTATATAGAGCTCGCATGGCCGCACGGCCATGCACTAGTATGGCTTTCATTTATGTACTTTGCGCCAGTGTGGTCTTGTATGAGTGTGTTCAGGGACCCGGCTGAAATAAGCCCCTAGAATGCTGGCACCTCTGGCGAGGAGTTTCGTGTGCGTGCAAGACCACTAACTGCTCTTGTTTACACAGTTAACCTGTGCCTCTGTGGAGTCTAACAGGGCGCAGCGCTTTGAGTTCACGGCTGCTCTGTGAAGTAACAGAGTTAGCTAACACTGCCATTAGTTCCGCTATTTGCTAGCAGCAGGTTCTCCTGCACGGTGGACCCCGGGCTGCGAACGCATCTATCCTAATAAAATATATACTTTCATTAGGTGTGTTCCGCTAGCCCTAACAGTGGATGATGAAGTTATTGACCCAACTTGAGAAGCTAGCATGCAAAGCGAGGACAGCAGCACTGAGGGGGAGGGATCACCAGAACCAAAACAGGCAGGAAGAGGCAATGAGGTGATCACAGAGCTCTGACACGTGAATTTCAGTCTCTTGATGTGCAAAACTGATAGACACATACCCCAAGCGACTTGCAGCTGAAATCGCAGCAAAAGGTGGTGCAACAAAGTATTAAGTTAAAGGGGTCGAATAATATTGCACGCCCCACTTTTCAGTTTTTGATTTTCCACAAAAATTTAAAATAACCAATACATTTCGTTCAACTTCACAATTGTGTTCCACTTGTTGATTCTTCACCAAAAATTTACATTTGATATCTTTATGTTTGAAGCATGATATGTAGGAAAAGGTTGAAAAGTTCCAGGGAGCCAAATACTTTCGCAAAGTACTGTAGGAATCTCACAGTCCATTGAGCCTATATGAGGTAAAAGGCAAGACACAAGAGTCACAACCTGGCTTATTTGAATATCTCCATGGAGCCAGGCGACCAGTGGGTCACAGTCCTGGCTTTCTCCAAACATATCCAGGGTCCAGAGATGGTCAATGGAGCAGATCTGTATTCTTCCAACCGGAGCCGAAAACCCCTAGGTTGTTTCCTGCAGAATGATAGATCTGTGTCTCTTGTGATGGTGCTGCAGCGCCCCAGAGTCCTGGTCGTTGCAGTATTGTCGCTCTTCCACCAGGGGGAGTGATGGTACATCTGATGGTACTAAAGGAGTTCACCTGACCAGGTATCACAGTCACACACTACACTTCACACTCCGGCCACCAGGGGGAGCAAAAGGTTCTATCTATTAGGCCACTCCTCACACTCGGGTAAAACTGGGGGTTGGATAGGAAGTTAGGGAGAAGCTACCTTGGTTTGACCCAGAGAAGACCTGTCAGGCAGACAGAGAGAGAAGGAGGAACATCGGAGCTGTAGACAGAGGTCCCTGTCAGGGGTGGGATCCTGACAGAGACATAGCAAGAGATAGAACGTTACGGAGCTGCGCCTGCACCTCATTGCGGCAGCATCCTAAGAAAGACAAGAAGCAAAGTATATTGTGGAGAAGTGAGAAACGAGATCACAGCACAAGGAGATAACACCAGGAGGAGTCTTGCCTTAAGATCGGCAACATCCTTCTGAGGCGCGTAGCCGGTGGCTCGAACACTGAGGAAGTAATTGGCTCTACGCATTACTTTGAAACACGGCAGGACAGTTCAATTCCAAGTTGGCTGCCCGACCTTAATACCTAATGAAGACAACAGAGGCAAATTGTGGGAGAGGGGCGTCACTAGGGTCCCTATAAAATAGCTCCAGGCCTACCCCGTCATACGGGTCGTCCTAGCCATACCATCTGGGGGACGAAGAGAAAACATCAGAAATATACACGAGAGTTGTGAGGACTATCCCATGGTGCTCAGCAGGGAGGTATTATAACACACAGGCGCTAGTAGGAAGGATACTGATTTCCACCTGCAAAGGGAACTCTGGATGTGCCTTCGGACCGGCCGGACTTAGTCTGCCCTGTGAACAGTGCTCTGGACTGTGGACGTTGAAGTCTTCAGTAAAAGGTAAAGAGACTGCAACCTTTTTGTCCTCATTATTCATCGCGCCTTACAACATCCACCATCACCACCTACTCATCAAGGGAAGCCCTGGGGACATACTTCACCTTTGGGAAGGTATAACATCTAGCTGCCACTCCATCTCCCCAGCGGACCCCTAGCAGCGTCAGTCACCCTGACCGAACACCACAGGTGGCGTCACAAACACTTGACAAACTACACCTTTGATTGGGCACCTCTTAGCATGGCCACGGACCGGGTCGGGCCACCGTGACATCCCCAGAACCGAGACAGAGAGACCCGGTACCGAGTACCCCACTGCCCTGTGCCTGGGGGCGATCCAGTGCCATGATATTGGCTACTGTCCTGTCTCTGGTGCTTTGGATATACATGTCTTGGCAGAATCTCTGGCTGTCTTTCTTCCTGTCTCTGAGTCTCTTTATACAGAAGCATGGAACCTAGTTTTAGATTTACTCAGTGTCCTTCAGTCCAGCATCAAGATAAAGTGAACAATAGTGATGAGATCAAGTAGAAATACTTGAATATTTAATCTATTTGCATTGTTTTTTCCTCTCTGCTTTCGACATTAACAAACTGGCTCCATAATACAATGCATAATTAGCATATTAGCAAACATCACTAGTCATGAAAGATAAGCACACACTAGGTTATATGGAATATCAGCTTACAAGTCACTATTACAGGCTTACACAAGCAAAAGTATAAATAACAGCATATTGTTCTTAGTTTGCTAAAATAGTCATCTAGGTAATTAAGATATAATCTGGTTTCTTCACATTGCTCCCCCATCTTAATTATCCAGATGTAATAGGATTCCGATCATCTTTCTCCACTTATGGGGAGCAGTCCACAGCAAGTCTTTAAGCACAGTCAAGATATAATCCGGTTTCTTCACACTATCCAACACCAGCATGATCAGGCACATATCATCTAATGACGCAACTCGGTGGCCCGAATGCCTAGGTCCACAATTGGTGCCATCGAGTGTCACCACTGCCTCTTCTCCTGTTCTAGGTGCTTGCCAAACCCTTGCCTATGACACTGGTGCAGATGCCGCCCGACTTGTACCTGTCCTTGCACATTCTGAAGCACCATCATCAGCCACTTCCATTCTTTATCACCAGCACAGCGATCAGCTTTCCCTACCCCAAATCTTGAAGCTAAAAAGATTGTTCTCAGCCACCCACAGGCTAAACGGCACATTTCCCAGCTTGCCATAAATATGTTGCCATTTAGCCATGTGGTCACAGGTTAAAAGAGTTATTTCAGGTGACAGGTTCCTTTTACAAGGCAGTTAGGATCAAGCACTAATTGAAATCATCCTTAGGCTGGAGGGAGGAATGCTCAGTCAAATATGGTGGCAGTTACCACCTGAAACAAAGTACTACAAAAAGCAAAAACTGATGTAGCCATGACAAGGATTGCATACTTACTTTATTCTCTTCTGAACTGTTGGTCAGTTTTTTTCTATTACAACATTGTAGGTAGTGACCAGCTCCATACCTGACTGTCATTTAAATTTGTAGACTTCTATCGTAAGTGAGGCTGAATACATTCAGACACAGTATGTATCATTCATGCAATATCATCAAGGAGACATTTGTGTCAGGACAATGACACTAAATATACAACCGATGTCATGAAGAACTATCTTTAGTGTAAAGAAGCACAAGTAGTCCTTGAAGTGATGAAATGGCTCCTCTGAGCTCTGGTCTCAGCAACACCAAATCTGTCTGGGATTAAATGAAGAGACAGAAGTGCTTGCTCAAGCTGACATCCACAGAAAATCTGTGGTTTAGGCTACTTTCACACTAGCGTCGTACTCGGCCTGTCGCAGTGCGTCGGGCCGACTTACCGACGCTAGCAGTGAATGCGCCGCACAACGGGGGCAGCGGATGCTGTTTTTCCACGCATCCGCTGCCCCATTGTGAGGTGCAAGGAGGTGGGGGCGGAGCCTTGGCCGCGCATGCGCGGTCGGAAATGGCGGACCATCGGCACAAAAAAACTTTACGTTTTTTGCTGCCGGTGGTCCGCCAAAACACGATGCAACCGTCGCACGACGGTTGCAACGTGTGTGCATATGTCGCAATGTGTCGCCAATGTAAATCTATGGGGAAAAAACGCATCCTGCAGACAACTTTGCAGGATGCGTTTTTTCGCCAAAACGACGCATTGCGACGTATGCAAAAAAACGCTAGTGTGAAAGTAGCCTTAGTTTTCCAAGATGTCTGGAATAAATTCCATGTTGCGTTTCTTCAAAAAGTGTGTGCAAGTGTGCTTAAAAGATTTTATATTGTTTTGAAGGCCAAAATTTTTTAATTTTTTTAATTAATCAAAATAATCTCTTTAGACTTCTGTTATTCTATTATTAAGCATGGTAAAAAATATTAGTTTTAAAGCATTATTATTCTAACTATTCATAATCAATCATTCAACACCCCAAAATTCTACACTTATTTTTTGCCAAATAGATTCGCTTAATTGAACAATGGTTATATATTATTTTTTACTATAGCCTGGACAACTTACTCGGTTGGCCATAAATCCTGTGTTCAATATTTTTAAATTTTGGAGTTCTAGGGTTTGCTCACACTTGCGTATAAAACGGACTAGTGAAATCTGATAAAAAAATCGGATTGCACTCAGACCAATATTATTCAATGAGGCAGTGCAGAACTGTGTATTTTTCTCTGCTGTATTTGATAAGAGAAACAAAGTGCAGCAGCTGTGATTTCACTCTAAAATCAGACAGTGTGAGAGACACTGCGAGAAAAAAATCGCATGCCATACGGCCCGTCAGTACGACATCTGATTTTTACGTATACATTACAATTCTGTAACATAGGAAACTGTAAATGGTCCTGTAAAATATTAATAGCTGCTGAGCAAAAAAACTGATTGTATACGGACAGGACAAGAACAACACGTGGATGACAGGTGAGAGAAAATAGTCCCACTCTCCTGGATGAGAATGTGAAGTATAAGCGAATCCTTAGGCAATGTTGACACGTGTTTTTCCTGTGTTTTTCTGTGCAGGCAAAACCTGCTCTCTTGATAGTAAAGAAGCTACTTAAAAAAGCAGGTTTTGCTGCGTATTTGCGGCATTTCTTTGCTGCATTTTTATTGTCTCGTTTAGTGCCCCCTAAAAAAAACATACTGTATCTACCTTAGGTTTTTGCACAAAAACGCAGCAAAACCTCATACCTGCGCTTTTTGCTGAGTTTTTGGATTATGTTTCTGTGGGTGAAATGACTCTGAAAGAAGTGAGATGCAGCAATTTGCAAAAACACAGCAGTTTACCAATTAGGTCAGGAAAAAAAACAAAGTGAGCGCATGAGATTTCTGAAATCTCATAGACTTTGCTGGTACTGTAAAACGGAGCTATAAATTTGCATTAAAAGATTCCACCATGCTGTGACAGCTCAGCCGCTCTATAGGATAGTGGCATGCTGTGCTGCCAGTATGGTGACAGCCCAATCTGAGACACGGTTGTGCTGGGCTGTTGGTATTGTGATTGACAGCCCAACTGCCCAATCTGGCCAGATCTGCAGGGTCTTTCAGGTGTCATCCATTCTGAGTGATTATTACCTGACTATTTAGCTGGCTGACTTTTATCAGACCTTGCCAGTTTTAGCTTTTAGCTCAGTGGTATGTTTGCTTAGTGGTCTGTATTCTGATTTATTCTGATCTTTGTTGAGAGACCCTAGATTTACTTTTTTTACTACCTGGTTGTATCGCCCCCTTTGTCTATACGCACTCGGACCTTAGTTACCTGACCCCGGACTTTGCCTCCGACTATTCATTTCTCTTATCAATTGTCCTTGACGTACCCTCCTGGCTTTTGACCTCAGACTCCTTAACTTGCGCAGGTGAAGTGATTCAGCATTACAGTTATGACAGGATGGAGACCAGGAAGGGAGATATTAAAACAGGATGGAGATGGGATGGAAGACATAATTATAAAATGGAGAACATTGTTATAGAGTGGGGTCCAGACAGGGGACGTTATTACAGGACAGGGGACATTAGTAAAGATAGGCACCAGGACTGGGGACATTATTAAAGAAAGGGCTAGGATGGGGACATTACAGGAAGGGGGCCAGGTTGGGGGACATTATTAAAGGATGCTGGACATTAAAACAATTGGGCCATGATGGGGGACATTATTAAAGAATAGGGACCAGGAAGGGTAATATCAATAAAGAAAGGGGCCAGGATAGGGGATATTATTACAGTGTAGAGGCCCGATGGGAGACATTAGTACAGGATGGGGGCCATTATTATAGCATAGGGGTCAGGATGGGAGACATTATTGCTAAATAGGTGGCATAGTTACTTTATGGAGGACAGAATGAGGATCATGAATGATTAGTTTATTATGAGCTTAGAAAGAAAATGAGTGGCACTAATCATTGCTTCATTATTTTGTACTTTATTATTCCAAGGTCATATGGGAATACAAAATGAAAACACACAGACTTGGCTACAGCTGTTTTATGTCTAATTACGCTATATCTGATGAAATGAAAATAATGTGCCATTGGTGAGTGCCACTCATTTCCTTTCAATACTTGCAATTTTTGAAGATTGTATTGCTGCATAGTGGAGCATCACCGTGTTTTCTTCTAGCCAGCATTGCATTCTCCTGTGGTATAGACTTGTGGCAGTTTGGGTCTGCTGATTATTAGAAATTGACATTATTAGTTTAGTTGTGTGAGCAAGTGTGGGGCGTAATCAATTTATGGGTCCAATTGTGGGACATTATTACTGTGTTGAGTCAGTTTGGGCACAATACTAATGTATAAGTGCCAAAATGGGGGACACTAGACACCAAATTGGGGGACATTATTCAAATGCTCGATTGTAGCCCATACATTATTAAATATTAATTTATGGAGTCATAATTTGGGGCATTAAAATTGTATCGAGGAATAAAAGGTGGAAGCTTTTACTGGTTGGGGGCCACAATGGTCTATGTTACTAATATATTGTTACCACTGGGAAAGGGTCATTACTGTTGTACTTGAGAACAAAGACAGACATTGCTAGATAATGAGTAACCAAGGATGGATTTTAGTATTAAATAGGAGCCACAAAAAGGGGTATATGCATCAATATTGTATAGGCGCTACAGAGGGGAGCATTTCTGCTGTGAAGGGGTCACAAAGAAAGACATTATTTGTGTAATATCTTTTATGTTTTCAGATACTGTTACTATTGTAGGAACAAAAGGGAGATACTGTTACTGTGACGGCCACCAGGTTGTTATGATTGCACTTTTAATCTGGCACAGAGGAGGACTAAAGTGTGGAGAGTGCTGTAGAAGTGATCAGGCATAGATGTATGTGTAGTATTTTTGCAGTGTCAAGTTCTAGCTAGAAGAAATCATAGCAGTTTTGCACTGGATGAAGAAGAAAAGTGAAAATCAGTGATTTTAATTGGGGCTTTATCGATAAGTCACTGGATTGATGTATCAATGGCATTCCTGCAAGCTTCCCTCCTCCCACGGAAGAACCGCAGACTAGCTTACCTCTTCAGCCGCCATCTCACTCGTCCTCCTCCTTCTGCTCTTGCCCAGGGTCTGCGCATGGATTGCAGAACCCTGGGCACTGTGCTTAGGATGTCCTAAAGTGTCTCCAGTCAGTGCCTGGGAGGAACTTATTATTTAAGGCATTTCCACATGTTGGGAGGTGCCTGGGCAACGTGCTCACTTTGTTGCATGTGCCTGCCTGTATACCATCCGTACTTGCCATACCTGCCTGCTCTTGGTGTGCCCAACTGTATACCAGTTGTACCAACCTTCACCTGCCATTCCCACCTGTATACAAGCCATACCTACCTGCACCTGCCAGTGCCCATCTGTATACCTACTGTTCCTGTCTGCATCTGCCAGTGCCTGCCTGTATTCCAGCCATTCCAACTGGCACCTTCCACTCCTGTGTTCCTGCTGTGCCTGCCTGTACCAGCTGAACTTTCCCTTCAAGGCTGTTACAGCTTCCTTCCCCTTGGGGAGTTGGCTGCTGTGCGTTCAAGGTCCTTCCTGGTGTACTACCTGGTGTCCCTCTGGAGCCAAGTCTAACCCCACCATCAGAGGCTCTAGCGAAGAGTCAGGTGTTAACATAATTATGCAACTCCATGCACTCCTCCACCACGCCACAGTGATTCCACCACCAGTCCACTTACAATTTATCACATACTATAAGATAAGCTATTTTCTGGAGAATGTCTTGTATACACGGGGCTGAGAGGAGAGTTATACTGCATATAGAGGCTCTGAATATTAAGGACTCGGGATAGATATACTGCAGGAGGGTGCAAAAAGAAGCAATGTACTGCAGCATAGGGCTTGGTGTGCAAGGGTTAAGATTTGTTGCTTGTTGCCTGCTGCTAAGAGACCAATAATGTGAAGCTACAAATGCAGCTTTATTAATGCACATGACAAAGGATTATTTTCTGCTATGGGAATCAATATAGCAGCATTTTCAGTTTGACAAAGCTGATTTATCAGTAACAGAAAACTCTGCAGTATCATTGTGGAGGAGTGCAGTAGAGTAGAGCTCTGCTAGAACCAGATAATAATGCAAAACCATGCACACATATATATTGATGTGGATGATAAAGAAAAAAATTGGTCATGACAGACATTGTACAAAAGCATAAAGTGAATGCTACACTGAGATTGGCTTATAGAATCCTAGAATGTTAGAACTGGAAGGGACCTCTATGGTCATTGTGTTCAACCAGGATTCACTAAACAATCTCAGAGAGATGTATGTCCAGCCTATATTTGAAGACTTCCATTAAAGGAGAATTCACCACCTCTTGTGGAAGCCTGTTCCACTCATTGATCACCCTCACGGTTAAAAAGTTTTTTCTAATATCTAATCTGTATCTTCTCCCTTTTGGTTTCATGCCATTGCTTCTTGTGTTTACATGTGCAAATTAATATAAGGATACCTCAACACTGTTATATCCTGTTATGGGTTTACCACAACAGAGAGGAGCCTGCACTGATTAGAAGCACTTAATCTTCATATTAAATGGTGCAGGTTTCTTTTAGCTGTGTAGGGGTTAATCTGCTTAGTTGAGAGCTCCTGGAAGCTTTCCTGTATTAAGGCTCCGCTGTTCACTGTTAGCCACTCCCATCTCCTATATAATCTGGGCACTGGAAAGCACTCATTGTCAGACCTAGCTTATGCTGCATGGGTGGAAGTTGTTGGTTGTTATTTGAGAAAGCATTTGGTGGATTTATCTGTGACTGTTGCTAGGTTTTGTATGTGTGCTAATTCACTTTCTCCTGCTTTGGTTTTACCTCATCCTTCATTCCCCAGTGCATACCTCTGTTGTTTCTGTGAGTATATTTGTATGATTGGTATTTTCCTTTATCCCTATTCATATTACCTTGCTAGTCTGGCTGGTGTACTTTGGTACACTACTACTCCCCTTTTCCTTGAGTGGAGGAAGGTACAGACTGAGGGCAGATTCAGGAGCTAAGGCAAGGTACGTGGCCCCAGCATCATCACTCTCAAAGGTAATCCAGGGAACAGGATGAGTTAGGGGCCCCTAGCATTAGGGACAGGGAAGAATCCCATGGTCCCGGGATACCAGACAACAGTGTCGTGACCGGCAAGGATCTGCAGCATTAAAAAGAAACAAGTACTGCTTAGAAATGTAGTTTTAGCAGATAATAATAGGATTGCATATTCTCCTATGTGAAACAGGTAGTTAAGTGGAGTAAATAAAGATGAAAAAGACAAAAGGTACAAGAACAAAACTTTAAGTTATGCTTGGTCTGTATATTATGTATGCATTTACTAACATTTGTGAAAAATAACGTGATTCTGCGAATAACTGCTTAATTTCACACATTCATCAGATATATGCAAGAAAAAAACCTACAGAAAATGTGGTATGAAAAAAATCTATTATAGAAATGATAATTATATTCAATATGATACACTATGACAATGAATATGCTACAGAAAACAGTGTTTGATTAGTGAGGAGGTATCAATCAGTCCAATGACGTCAGTCGTCAGTCATGATGCAAAAAGCAAGAGCACACTGTGACCTGGAATATTATTAAGGAAACAAAGCATACATACTTTAGTACTGGATGATTGGACATGACTCACAATGGCTTGAGCTTTCTTAACCCCTTCATGACCTTGCCGTTTTTTGCAATTCTGACCAGTGTCCCTTTATGAGGTAATAACTCAGGAACGCTTCAACGGATCCTAGCGATTCTGAGATTGTTTTTTCGTGACATATTAGGCTTCATGATAGTGGTAAATTTAGGTCGATAATTTCTGAGTTTATTTGTGAAAAAAACGGAAATTTGGCAAAAATTTTGAAAATTTCGCAATTTTCACATTTTGAATTTTTATTCTGTTAAACCAGAGAGTTATGTGACACAAAATAGTTAATAAATAACATTTCCCACATGTCTACTTTACATCAGCACAATTTTGGAAACAAATTTTTTTTTTGCTAGGAAGTTATAAGGGTTAAAATTTGACCAGTGATTTCTCATTTTTACAACAAAATTTACAAAACCATTTTTTTTAGGGATCACTTCACATTTGAAGTCAGTTTGAGGGTTCTATATGGCTGAAAATACCCAAAAGTGACACCATTCTAAAAACTGCACCCCTCAAGGTGCTCAAAACCACATTCAAGAAGTTTATTAACCCTTCAGGTGTTTCACAGCAGCAGAAGCAACATGGAAGAAAAAATGAACATTTAACTTTTTAGTCACAAAAATGATATTTTAGCGAAAATTTTTTTATTTTCCCAAGGGTAAAAGGAGAAACTGGACCACGGACGTTGTTGTCCAATTTGTCCTGAGTACGCTGATACCTCATATGTGGGGGTAAACCACTGTTTAGGCGCACGGCAGGGCTCGGAAGGGAAGGAGCGCCATTTGACTTTTTCAATGAAAAATTGGCTCCAATCTTTAGCGGACACCATGTCGCGTTTGGAGAGCCCCCGTGTGCCTAAACATTGGAGCTCCCCCACAAGTGACCCCATTTTGGAAACTAGACCCCCCAAGGAACTTATCTAGAAGCATAGTGAGCACTTTAAACCCCCAGGTGCTTCACAAATTGATCCGTAAAAATGAAAAAGTACTTTTTTTTCACGAAAAAATTATTTTAGCCTCAATTTTTTCATTTTCACATGGGCAACAGGATAAAATGGATCCTAAATTTTGTTGGGCAATTTCTCCTGAGTACACCAATACCTCACATGTGGGGGTAAACCACTGTTTGGGCACATGGTAAGGCTCGGAAGGGAAGGAGCGCCATTTGACTTTTTGAATGAAAAATTATCTCCATCGTTAGCGGACACCATGTCGCGTTTGGAAAGCCCCTGTGTGCCTAAACATTGGAGCTCCTCCACAAGTGACCCCATTTTGGAAAGTAGACCCCCCAAGGAACTCATCTAGAGGCATAGTGAGCACTTTAAACCCCCAGGTGCTTCACAAATTGATCCGCAAAAATGAAAAAGTACTCTTTTTTCACACAAAATTTCTTTTAGCCTCAATTCTTTCATTTTCACATGGGCAACAGGATAAAATGGATCCTAAAATTTGTTGGGCAATTTCTCCTGAGTATGCCGATACCTCATATGTGGGGGTAAACCACTGTTTGGGTGCACGGCAAGGCTCGGAAGGGGAGGCGTGCCATTTGACTTTTTGAATGGAAAATTAGCTCCAATCGTTAGCGGACACCATGTCGCGTTTGGAGAGCCCCTGTGTGCCTAAACATTGGAGCTCCCCTACAAGTGACCCCATTTTGGAAACTAGACCCCCCAAGGAACTTATCTAGATGCATAGTAAACACTTATAACCCCCAGGTGCTTCACAGAAGTTTATAACGCAGAGCCGTGAAAATAAAAAAATAATTTTTCTTTCCTCAAAAATGATTTTTAGCCCAGAATTTTTTATTTTCCCAAGGGTAATAGGAGAAATTGGACCCCAAATGTTGTTGTCCAGTTTGTCCTGAGTACGATGATACCCCATATGTGGGGGTAAACCACTGTTTGGGCGCACGGCAGGGCTCGGAAGGGAAGGCACGCCATTTGGCTTTTTGAATGGAAAATTAGCTCCAATCATTAGCGGACACCATGTCGCGTTTGGAGAGCCCCTGTGTGCCTAAACATTGGAGCTCCCGCACAAGTGGCCCCATTTTGGAAACTAGACCTCCCAAGGAACTAATCTAGATGTGTGGTGAGCACTTTGAACCCCCAAGTGCTTCACAGAAGTTTATAACGCAGAGCCATGAAAATAAAAAATAATTTTTCTTTTCTCAAAAATGATTTTTTAGCCCACAATTTTTTATTTTCCCAAGGGTAATAGGAGAAATTGGACCCCGAAAGTTGTTTTCCAGTTTCTCCTGAGTACGATGATACCCCATATGTGGGGGTAAACCACTGTTTTGGCACACGTCGGGGTTCGGAAGGGAAGTAGTGACGTTTTGAAATGCAGACTTTGATGGAATGCTCTGCGGGCGTCAGGTTGCGTTTGCAGAGCCCCTGATGTGCCTAAACAGTAGGAACTCCCCACAATTGACTCCATTTTGGAAACTAGACCCCCAAGGGAACTTATCTAGATGTGTAGTGAGCACTTTGAACCCCCAAGTGCTTCACAGAAGTTTATAACGCAGAGCCGTGAAAATAAAAAATGTGTTTCCTTTCCTCAAAAATATTTTTTTAGCCCAGAATTTTTTTATTTTTGCAAGAGTAACAGGAGAAATTGGACCTCAAAAGTTGTTGTCCAGTTTCTCCTGAGTACGCTGATACCCCATATGTGGGGGTAAACCACTGTTTGGGTACATGCCGGGGCTCGGAAGGGAAGTAGTGACGTTTTGGAATGCAGACTTTGATGGAATGGTCTGCGGGCATCATGTTACGTTTGCAGAGCCCCTGATATGCCTAAACAGTAGAAACCCCCCACAAGTGACCCCATTTTGGAAACTAGACCCCCCAAGGAACTTATCTAGATGTGTGGTGAGCACGTTCAACCCCCAAGTGCTTCACAGAAGTTTACAACGCAGAGCCGTGAAAATAAAAAATCATTTTTCTTTCCTCAAAAAAGATGTTTTAGCAAGCAATTTTTTATTTTCACAAGGGTAACAGGAGAATTTGGACCCCAATATTTGTTGCCCAGTTTGTTGTGAGTACGCTGATACCCCATATGTGGGGGTAAACCACTGTTTGGGCACACGTCAGGGCTCGGAAGGGAAGTAGTGACATTTGAAATGCAGACTTTGATGGAATGGTCTGCGGGCGTCACATTGCATTTGCAGAGCCCCTGATGTGCCTAAACAGTAGAAACACCCCACAAGTGACCCCATTTTGGAAACTAGACCCCCGAAGGAACTTATCTAGATGTGTGGTGAGCACTTTCAACCCCCAAGTGCTTCACAGAAGTTTATAACGCAGAGCCGTGAAAATAAAAAATAATTGTTCTTTCCTCAAAAATTATGTTTTAGCAAGTAATTTTTTATTTTTGCAAGGGTAACAGGAGAAATTGGACCCCAACAGTTGTTGCCCAGTTTGTCCTGAGTACGCTGGTACCCCAAATGTGGGGGTAAACCACTGTTTGGGCGCACGTCGGGGCTTGGAAGGGCGGGAGCACCATTTGACTTTTTGAACGCAAGATTGGCTGGAATCAATGGTGGCGCCATGTTGCGTTTGGAGACCCCTGATGTGCCTAAAACAGTGGAAACCCCTCAATTCTAACTTCAACACTAACCCCAACACACCCCTAATCCTAATCCCAACTGTAGCCATAACCCTAATCACAACCCTAACCCCAACACACCCCTAACCACAACCCTAACCGCAACACAACCGTAACCCTAATTCCAACCCTAATCCTAAACCTAATCCCAACCGTAACCCTAATCCCAACCCTAACCACAACTGTAACCCCAACACACCCCTAACCCTATCCGTAACCCTAACCACAAGCCTATTCTTAACCCTATTTCCAACCCTAGCCCTAATTCCAACCCTAACCCTAAGGGTATGTGCCCACGTTGCGGATTCGTGTGAGATTTTTCCGCACGATTTTTGAAAAATCTGCAGGTAAAAGGCACTGCGTTTTGCCTGCGGATTTACAGCAGATTTCCAGTGTTTTTTTGTGCGGATTTCACCTGCGGATTCCTATTGAGGAACAGGTGTAAACCGCTGCGGAATCCGCACAAAGAATTGACATGCTGCGGAAAATACAATGCAGCGTTTCTGCACGGAATTTTCCGCACCATGGGCACAGCAGATTTGGTTTTCCTTAGGTGTACATGGTACTGTAAACCTGATGGAAAACTGCTTCGAATTCGCAGCGGCCAATCCGCTGCGGATCCGCGGCCAATCCGCTGCCAATCCGCTGCAGATCCGCGGCCAATCCGCTGCGGATCCGCTGCGGATCCGCGGCCAATCCGCTGCCAATCCGCTGCGATCCGCGGCCGATCCGCTGCGGATTCGCGGCCGATCCGCGGCCGATCCGCTGCGGATCCGCGGCCGATCCGCTCTGTGTGCACATGCCATAACCCTACCCCTAACCCTAACCCTACCCGTAACCCTAACCCTACCCCTAACCCTACCCCTAGTTCTAACCCTAACCCTAGTGGTAAAAGAAAAAAAAATATTTTCTTTATTTTATTATTGTCCCTACCTATGGGGGTGATAAAAGGGGGGGTTTATTTATTATTTTTTTATTTTGATCGCTGTGGTAGAACCTACCACAGCGATCAAAATGTACCTGTAACGAATCTGCCAGCCTGCAGATTCGGCGGGCGTACTGAGCATGCGCCCGCCATTTTCCAAGATGGCGGCGCCCAGCGAGGAGACGGCCGGACACCGGGAGGATCGGTAAGTATGAGGGGGTGGTGGGGGGGTGGATCGGAGCACAGGGGGGGGGGATCGGAGGACGGGGGGAGCGGACAGGAGCACGGGGGAGCGGACAGGAGCACGGGGGAGCGAACAGGGGGACGGAGGGGGGTACCTGACAGAACGGACGACTGGGGAGGAGATCGGGGGCGGTGGGGGGGGCCAGTACATGATTTCCAGCCATGGCAGATGCTATTGCAGCATCGGCCATGGCTGGATTGCAATATTTCACCATTTTCATAGGTGAAATATTGCAAATTGCTCTGATTGGCTGTTGCACTTTCAACAGCCAATCAGAGCGATCGTAGCCACGTGGGGGCAAAGCCACCCCCCCTAGGCTGAAGTACAACTCCCCCTCTCCCTGCAGATCGGGTAAAATAGGAATTAACCCTTTCACCCGATCTGCAGGGATGCGATCATTCCATGACGCCGCATAGGCGTCATGGGTCGGGAAGGGGTTAAGGTACCTTCACACGAAACGACATCGCTAGCGATCCGTGACGTTGCAGCGTCCTCGCTAGCGATATCGTTTCGTTTGACACGCAGCAGCGATCAGGATCCTGCTGTGATGTCGCTGGTCGCTGAATAAAGTCCAGAACTTTATTTGGTCGTCCGATCGCTGTGTATCGTTGTGTTTGAAAGGAAAAGCAACGATATCAGCGATGTTTTACACTGGTAACCAGGGTAAACATCGGGTTACCAAGCGCAGGGCCGCGCTTAGTAACCCGATGTTTACCCTGGTTACCAGCGTAAAAGTAAAAAAAACAAACAGTACATGCTCACCTGCGCGTCCCCCAGCCTCTGCTTCCTGTCACTTACTGAGCTCCGGCCCTAAAGTGAAAGTGAAAGCACAGCGGTGATGTCACCGCTCTGCTGTTAGGGCCGGAGCTCAGTCAGTGTCAGGAAGCAGACGCTGGGGGACGCGCAGGTGAGCATGTACTGTTTGTTTTTTTTACTTTTACGCTGGTAACCAGGGTAAACATCGGGTTACTAAGCGCGGCCCTGCGCTTAGTAACCCGATGTTTACCCTGGTTACCCGGGGACCTCGGCATTGTTGGTCGCTGGAGAGCGGTCTGTGTGACAGCTCTCCAGCGATCAAACAGCGACGCTGCAGCGATCAGCATCGTTGTCGCTATCGCTGCAGCGTCGCTTCGTGTGAAGGTACCTTTAGTGCCTTGACAAAACAATTAGTGACCAATTCTAAAGTGTGTAAACTCTCTCCTTCTAACAGGAAAATTTGGATAACTTCTTGTCTTATTCTTTGCAAATGTATTACATCTAAAAGTTTAATAATGCAATAGTATATGTCTGACAAAAAATACATTAGAGTTAGGCAGTGGCATAACTACAAAGTTATGGGCCCCGGTGCGAACTTCCAAATGGGGCCCCCCCCGCCATAAAATTCAATGTAAGCCCCATAGAATACAATGCAGCCCCCCTCATAGTATAATGCAGCCCCTCCATACAGGGGCAGTGACAAAGACACGAGCAAATGGTGACGAGGGGGCAGAGGAGAGGGAACAAGGGGGCAAGGAAGACAGGCACTAGGGGACACATGGGGGCTAGGAGGCAGGGGAGAAGGATACAAGGGGTCTAGTGGGCAAGGGAGACTGACACAAGTGGGCAAGGGAGACTGACACAAAGGGCACACGGGGACTAGTGGACAAGAGAGACTGGCACACGGGGACACGGACTAGTGGGCAAGGGAGACTGACACACGGGGAATAGTGGGCAAGGGAGACTGATACAAGGGGACTAGTGGGCAATGGAGACTGACACACGGGGACAAGGGACAAGCACAAGGGGACAAGGGAGACAGGCACAAGGGGACACATAGGGACTAGTGAGCAAGAGACTGACACAAGGGGACAAGGGATACAAGCACAAGGGGACACACAGGGACAAGTGGGAAAGGGAGACTGACACACAGGGACTAGTGGGCAAAGGAGACTGACACAAGCACAAGGGGACAAAGGAGACTGACACAAGCACAAGGGGACATAGGAGACAGGCACATGGGGACACACAGGAACTAATGGGCAAGGGAGACTGGCACACGGGGACAAGGGACACAAGCATAAGGGGACAAGGGAGACAGGCACATGGGGACACACAGGGACTAATGGGCAAGGGAGACTGGCACATGGGGACACAAGCATAAGGGAGACAGGCTCAAGGGGACTCACGGCCCCCTGACCTGCCAGAGCCGCTTGCAGCTGCGACCGTAGTAGTTACGCCGCTGCCTCACACACACATACTACAGATATCACACACACACTACAGATATCACACACACACATCATACTACAGATATCACACACACACACACACACACACATCAGTTATTACACACACTACAGATATCACACACACATCATATTACAGATATCACACACATACTACAGTTATCACACACACACACACACTACAGATATCACACACACACACACATACTACAGATATCACACACACACACATCATACTACAGATATCACACACACACACACTACAGATAACACACACACACACACTACAGATAACACACACACACACACACACACACACACACACTACAGATATCACACACACACACATACACACACTACAGATATCACACACACACACACATCATACTACAGATATCACACACATACTACAGTTATCACACACACACTACAGATACCACACACACACACACACACACACACACACACACACACACACACACACACACCAGAGATACCAGCTCATATACACAACTCACAATCTCCTCTCTGGTACAGGGGTGGCTGATGTAAACCGGCTGCAGCTCCTCAGCTTTCCTGACTAAGGCTAGTTTCACACTAGCGACTAAGGCTAGTTTCACACTAGCGTCGGGAACAACCCATCGCTGTGCGTCGGGCCGACGTTCCCGACGCTAGTGTGGTCTCCGCCGCACAACGGGGGCAGCGGATGCATTTTTCCCACGCATCCGCTGCCCCATTGTGAGGTGCGGGGAAGTGCGGGGAGGTGGGGGCGGAGTTCCGGCCGCGCATGCGCGGTCGGAAAAAGTGGACCGTCGGGAGCAAAAAACGTTACATGTAAGGTTTTTTTCTCCCGACGGTCCGCTACCACACGCCCAAGCGTCGCAAAACGGACGCGACGTTTGGCAATGCGTCGCAAATGCGTCGCTAATGTTAGTCTATGACGAAAAAACGTATCCAGCAAGAACTTTTGCTGGATGCGTATTTTCGGCAAAACGACGCATTTGCGACGTATTGCAGTTAACGCTAGTGTGAAACTAGCCTAAAGCGGCTCTGTCCCGCACCTCCCCCCTGCTCTCGCCTTCTGTCCCGGGGTTATTTTGGCTTTCTCTTAAAGGGAACCTGTCACCCCGTTTTTTCCGTATGAGATAAAAATACTATTAAATAGGGCCTGAGCTGTGCATTGCAATAGTGTATTTTGTGGACCCCGATTCCCCACCTATGCTGCCGAAATACGTTACCAAAGTAGTCGTTTTCGCCTGTCAATCAGGCTGGTCTGGTCAGATGGGCGTGGTGTCTTCCCCCAGATCTTGCTTAGTTTTCCGTTGGTGGCGTAGTGGTGTGCGCATGCCCAAGGTCCCGAATCCACTGCACAGGGGAGTGAAAATAGCGTGATGTGCGACATTTCATTGGTGATCGGTGGGGCGGCCATCTTCCTTTGGCCGCGCGTGCGCAGAAGCGGCGCTCTGCTGGCCGCGGCTTCAGGAAAATGGCCGCAGGATGCCGCGCGTGTCCAGATGGAGATCGCGGCGGCCATTTTCCTGAAGCAGAGATGCGACACCTCGTACACACCCGACTCCGCTCCGTACACCCCCGACTCCGCTCCGTACACCTCGTACACCCCCGACTCCGCTCCGTACACCTCGTACACACGCGGCTCCGCTCCGTACACCTCGTACACACGCGGCTCCGCTCCGTACACCTCGTACACACGCGGCTCCGCTCCGTACACCTCGTACACACGCGGCTCCGCTCCGTACACCTCGTACACACGCGGCTCCGCTCCGTACACCTCGTACACACGCGGCTCCGCTCCGTACACCTCGTACACACGCGGCTCCGCTCGGTACACCTCGTGCACACACGGCTCCGCTCCGTACACCTCGTACACACGCGGCTCCGCTCCGTACACCTCGTACACACGCGGCTCCGCTCCGTACACCTCGTACACACGCGGCTCCGCTCCGTACACCTCGTACACACCCGGCTCCGCTCCGTACACCTCGTACACACCCGGCTCCGCTCCGTACACCTCGTACACACCCGGCTCCGCTCCGTACACCTCGTACACACCCGGCTCCGCTCCGTACACCTCGTACACACCCGGCTCCGCTCCGTACACCTCGTACACACCCGGCTCCGCTCCGTACACCTCGTACACACCCGGCTCCGCTCCGTACACCTCGTACACACCCGGCTCCGCTCCGTACACCTCGTACACACCCGGCTCCGCTCCGTACACCTCGTACACACCCGGCTCCGCTCCGTACACCTCGTACACACCCGGCTCCGCTCCGTACACCTCGTACACACCCGGCTCCACTCCGTACACCTCGTACACACCCGGCTCCGCTCCGTACACCTCGTACACACCCGGCTCCGCTCCGTACACCTCGTACACACCCGGCTCCGCTCCGTACACCTCATGCACACCCGGCTCCGCTCCGTACACCTCATACACACCCGGCTCCGCTCCGTACACCTCATACACACCCGGCTCCGCTCCGTACACCTCATACACACCCGGCTCCGCTCTGTACACCTCATACACACACTGCTCTGCTACATCCACCCAAACCCCTCCTGACCTCACACAAAAGCTTACCCTCCTCCAGCATGATGACAAACAGCACTGCACTACTGTCCTGCACTACACGGAAGCCCTTGATCATGTGACTCCAACTCCTCCCCTCCTGTGACCTCATCACAGGTCCTGTGCGCACAGAGCAGTGGCAGCTATAGTAGTGGTGTGCGGCTCTCTGCGGTGGAGGGGCTCTGCTGCGGGTCAAGTGCAGTCCCACCCGTGATCGCGAGTGCACGCGCAGCAGGGCCTGTAAGGAAGAATTATTTAAAGGGCCGGCGGCCCATTTTGTAGCTTAGAGTTCTTAGGAGCCCGCCCAGTCTGCTGGACTGGGTGGGCCCCTAAGCACTGCGGGCCCCGTCGCAATTGCGACCCCTGCGACCGCGGTAGTTACGCCCCTGGAGTTAGGGCTATTTATCTTACTTTTTCCTAGAAAACATAGCACTATAGACTTTCTATCAGCTGGATTTCTGCTTCTCACCCAGCCAACTTGAACACTGCTCAACAATGACAGGGAGTGATAATGCAGGAACAATGCTGTTTGCTGGTGGGTGTCTCTGGTCAAGCTGATAACTTGAGTGCGGTCTTAAGTAGTTAGATACAAGGTGCGCATTAAAGGATCTCATTCAGGAGACCATGTTTCTTTTTGGAGAACACATACTGCATATTTCACACTTTTCCAAAAAAGCATTCCCCAACTATCAGCTGGTTATCTGCAAGGAAAATTAAACATTTTGAATGTGTGATTAGCCAATTCTTAAATGTTTATCTGAGGAACCTGAAGATCCCAACAATGATTGGAACTAAGATTTCCACTGTTGAGCTACAATCCCTTCAATGTCATGTAGGCAGAGCAGTATGTCCTTGTCTGAAGCCGAAGTTCAGACTCACCGATAACCTCTTTAAATACAATACTACAACAATACGTTTTTCGGACACCTAATAAATTTGATCGAAATGTAGTAAAACTAAGTTATCTTTACGTTGAATTCTCAAGCCCTGCAATACCTAGGAATAAGCTATTATGATTTCATGGAAGCACAACAGGGATTCTGGAGGTACAGTATATATTCTTAATTCATGTTTATTAGTTAATTGTTCATTCATGTATTAATTATGAATTTCTATTAAGATTATACACACGAATATATATGAGGCTCTGTGGTGAAGATGATACTATTTAATTGGCCCATCTAATAGATGTGCCTTATCTGGGCGGCTGCGAGCTGCTATTTTTAGGCTGGGGGGTCAATATCCATGGCCACTTACCAGCCAGAGAATACCAGCTCCCAGCTGTCTGCTTTTGCAAGGCTGATTGTCAAAGGTGGGGGGGATCCCATGACTTTTTTAATTTAAATAATTTAAAAAACAATGTGTGGACCCCTCTATTCTTGATAACCAGCCTTGCTAACGCTGACAGCTGAGGATTGCAGCCCGCAGCTGTCAGTTTTGCCTGGCTGGTTGTCAAAAATACAGGGAAATCCATGCCATATTTTTTAAGTTATTTATTTAGAGCGCAGGCTGCGGCTGATGAATACTCACATCAGCCGCCTCCTGCTCTCACTGTTAACAATTGAATACAACTCTCAACATTGTCTCCTCCTTGGGCTGACTGCAGCACGATCAGGAAATAGTGTTGTGAGCAGTCTTCACTTCAGCACCTGGCACCAAGTAACAGCGCAAACAGTACCGCTGATTACCTGGTACCAGTAAGTGTCACACAGATGACACATGGATATCATCCGTATGTCATCAGTGTGCACATGTGTGGGACGTTTTGTGGCCTCTTCAGCCTTTGTTTGAAGACTTCTATTGAAGAACAACTCACCACCTGTCTTTGCAGCCTGTTCCACTCAGGATCTCTGTCAAAAAGTTTTCTCTAAGATCTAATGTGAATCTTCTCCCTCTCAGTTTCATTCCATTGCTTCTCATGTTTCTGTGACACCCAGGGTTCTGGTTGTCACAGTGGCATTGCTTTCCTCACGGGGAGAGTGATGTCACACTTGGAAGCAATTAAAGATCTCTTTTATCAGGTTATCACATACACACAACATGTTCACACAGGCCAGAAGGGGGAGCTCTAAACCTGGTTTAGGGAGAACTTCCCTATAAATACATTCTGGTCTGGAGGGAAAGTGAGTTTAGAGCATTCTGTCAGAGGACAGAGAAGAGAGCAGACAGACATAGAGTGTCAGAAAGTCTGAAGGAGCCGTGTAGTCCAAGGTACTACAGCTCCTGGTGGGAGACAACAAAAGAAACGACCAACATTTAGAAAGAGTGCAGGAGAGAGAAAGCACAGGAGAAGTGACACCAGTAGAGCAGAGCAGTGAATTAGCTACCTCCCTGGCGAGCGCAGATTCTGGTAGCCGGAAGACCGAGGCTGTGTCGGATTCTAAGGGGCATAGCTGTCACCAGCAGGACAGCTGAACTTCAAGTTACCTGTCCATCTTTAAACTCAGGAGACACAGTGATATAATGTATATAGGGCCTGGGTCATGATAGAGGCCCTGTAAAAAGGCCTGATTCATCTGTCATACGGGTTGTGTCCTAACCTATATGGGGGACAGAGAAGAACTGTGAGGACCTTATCAGAAGCCATAGGCAGTAAGGGACTACAACACCATCGTGCTTTGATGAAGGCTTTCATCTCCACCTGATAAAGGGGACTCTGGATTTACTTCCAAGCTGGCTGGACCCTGCCTGTCCTGTGATCTGGTGCTGCGGTTGCCTGAAGCTATAGTTAATCAGGTAGAGACTGCAAACCTGTGTCCTCGTTCTTCACTGCAATTCTCACCATCTTCACCTATACACCGGGAGCCCTGGGGACATACGTCACCTGTGGGAAGTTATACCGCCTAGCTGCCATAACACCAACCCAGAGGACCCCTTTAAGCAGTGTCGGTCCTCACTGACCGAATACCATAGGTGGCGTTACAAACACAAACTTTATTCAATTCCCTTTTACATGGGCGCCCAGGGCCACGGACCGGGTCACCGCCGTGACACATCGCCTTAAGTACCGGACCCGGTGCCGAGTACCCCATGGCCCTGGGGGGCGACTCATTTTCATGTGCAATGACGATGATCCCTCTACACTGTCATCCTTTCAGATATTTGTATACAGCTTTTAAGTATCCTCTTAGCCTTCTTTTATGCAAGAGAAACATTCCCAGATCCTTTAACTATTCCTCGTAGCACATACTTTGCTGCCCACTTACCATCCTGGTAGCTCTTCTCTGAACTTGCTCCAGTTTGTTAATGTCTTTTTTAAAAATGTGGTGCCCAGAACTGGACACAGTATTCCAGATGATGCCTGACCAAGGAGGAGTAATGGGGGATAATTACTTCACGTGATCTTGACTCTATGCTTCTCTTAATATATGCTAGAACCAGGGCCGGACTGGGACTAAAATTCAGCCCTGGCATTTGAAGTCACACAGGCCCACTTGTCACATGGTGACTGTATAATATCTTTGTACACTTGTAGGCTTACAAGAAGTGAGGGGAGTGTAACACGACTATATAACATATAATTACAGCTGTATCCAGCATTACAGCTCAGCCCCCATAGAATGTAATACAGCCAGCCCCCATAGAATGTAATGCTGCACAGCCCCCATAGAATGTAATGCAGCACAGCCCCCATAGAATGTAATGCAGCACAGCCCCATAGAATGTAATGCAGCACAGCCCCATAGAATATAATGCAGCACAGGCCCATAGAATATAATGCAGCACAGGCCCATAGAACGGAATGCAGCACAGGCCCATCTATATCTATATATATAATTGTCTAAGGGTTTTTCCGTCTGTCTGTCTGTCTGTCTGTCTGTCCTGGAAATCCCGCGTCTCTGATTGGTCGAGGCCGCCAGGCCTCAACCAATCAGCGACGGGCACAGTATCGACGTAGATGTCATAATGGTTGCCATGGCGACGATGATCTCATAAAGGTTGCCTCGACCAATCAGCGACGGGCACAGTCTGCCACGAATTCTGGAATCATCATGGTCCATATACTACGGGGACATGCATATATTCTAGAATACCCGATGCGTTAGAATCGGGCCACAATCTAGTCTATATATATAATTGTCTAAGGGTTTTTCCGTCTGTCTGTCTGTCTGTCTGTCTGTCTGTCTGTCCTGGAAATCCCGCGTCTCTGATTGGTCGAGGCCACGAGGCCTCGACCAATCAGAGACGGGCACTGCATGGCGACGATGATGTCATAATGATGGCAGCCTCGACCAATCAGAGATGGGCACAGTATCGACGTAGATGTCATAATGGTTGCCATGGCGACGATGATCTCATAAAGGTTGCCTCGACCAATCAGCGACGGGCACAGTCTGCCACGAATTCTGGAATCATCATGGTCCATATACTACGGGGACATGCATATTCTAGAATACCCGATGCGTTAGAATCGGGCCACAATCTAGTCTATATATATAATTGTCTAAGGGTTTTTCCGTCTGTCTGTCTGTCTGTCTGTCTGTCTGTCCTGGAAATCCCGCGTCTCTGAATGGCGACGATGATGTCATAATGATGGCAGCCTCGACCAATCAGAGACGGGCACAGTATCGACGTAGATGTCATAATGGTTGCCATGGCGACGATGATGTCATAAAGGTTGCCTCGACCAATCAGCGACGGGCACAGTCTGCCGCGAATTCTGGAATCATTATTGTCCATATACTACGGGGACATGCATATTCTAGAATACCCGATGCGTTAGAATCGGGCCACAGTCTAGTAGAATATAATGCAGCACAGGCCCATAGAACGGAATGCAGCACAGGCCCATAGAGTATAATGCAGCACAGGCCCATAGAATGGAATGCAGCACAGGCCCATAGAATATAATGCAGCACAGGCCCATAGAATATAATGCAGCACAGGCCCATAGAATATAATGCAGCACAGGCCCATAGAATGGAATGCAGCACAGGCCCATAGAATATAATGCAGCACAGCCCCATAGAATATAATGCAGCACAGGCCCATAGACTATAATGCAGCACAGGCCCATAGAATATAATGCAGCACAGGCCCATAGAATATAATGCAGCACAGCCCCATAGAATATAATGCAGCACAGCCCCATAGAATATAATGCAGCACAGGCCCATAGAATATAATGCAGCACAGCCCCATAGAATATAATGCAGCAGAGGCCCATAGAATATAATGCAGCACAGGCCCATAGAATATAATGCAGCACAGGCCCATAGAATGGAATGCAGCACAGCCCCATAGAATATAATGCAGCAGAGGCCCATAGAATATAATGCAGCCAGCCCCATAGAATATAATGCAGCAGAGGCCCATAGAATGGAATGCAGCCAGCCCCATAGAATATAATGCAGCAGAGGCCCATAGAATGGAATGCAGCCAGCCCCATAGAATATAATGCAGCAGAGGCCCATAGAATGGAATGCAGCCAGCCCCATAGAATATAATGCAGCACAGCCCCATAGAATGGAATGCAGCACAGCCCCCATAGAATGGAATGCAGCACAGCCCCCATAGAATGGAATGCAGCACAGCACCCCCCCCCAATAGCTCCACAATCCAGTCATCACTCATTGATTAAAAAAAAAACAAAAAACACTCTACTCACCTTTCCTCCTGCCCCGCGCTGCTCTGGCTCTGGTCTCACTCTCAGCAGTCGCAGTCTGCCCGCCCGGACACACAGCAGGTGCGCGATGATATGACGTCATCGCGCACCCGCAGTGTCAGCGGCAGGCAGAGCGGGGAATGATGGGAGAGGAAGCGTCGGCAGACGCTCTCTCCTCCATCATTGCATTCAACTGTACCGGCGTCTATGACGCCGGTATAGTTGAATGCGGGGCCGGGAGTGCGCCGACAGCGGGGAGAGTGTGCCGACAGCGGCACACTCGAGCGGCCCACTACTGCCACCGGCCCTTCTGGCATTTGCCAGAACTGCCCGATGGCCAGTCCGGCCCTGGCTAGAACTCTGCCTTTTTTGCTGCTGCATCACACTGTTGACTCACGTGCAGTCTATACTGAGACTTGCTGCCCAGGAAACCACCAGCTGCTAATACTGTCCTGAAAACAGTCTATTACATCCCTGTACAGAGGTTAAAGGATGTAGACAATGGCAATCCCTGAAATCTGGTAAATGGAGTGGCTTGTGAAAGGCTAGTCTTTGGAAGTAGTGATGAGTGAACACTGCTCAATATTCAATCGGGCATCGGGGCACTTGGGTATTCTCGTAACTTGATCGAGTATCGCAGGTGATTGAGTGCCATGCTAATGCCCCCACCCCGCTTGTTTTGCAGCTGATAGACAGCCAATAAACATGAGGGGATTGCCTGCCATACATAGTAATGCCATAGACATGTTGGCTAGTTGTATTACTGTGATTGGCCAGCTGCATTGCGTCATCAGGTCTTATATAAACTGTTAAGAAAAGCACGTGAATTCTACAACTGTTTTTTTGGATTTTTTTTACCATGTTCACCAAATGCTAAAACTGATCTCCCATTATGATTCTCCAGGTTATTTTGAGTTCATAGATGCCAAACATGTATAGGTTCTTTTTTTATTTATGTGGTGATAAAAAATTCCAAAGTTTTTTTTTTTAAAAGGGCGCCATTTTCAGAGACCCATAGCGTTTCCATTTTTCGTGATCTGGGGCTGAGTGAGGGCTTATTTTTTACTTGCCGAGCTTATGTTTTTATTGATACAATTTTGGTGTAGATTTGATCTTTTGATTAATTCTTGTTATATATTGATAGATCAGGCGATTCTGAACTCGTTGATTCAAAATGTGTATTTTTAATATATATTTGTAATTGTTTTAACTTGAAAGGGGCAAATGGGGGTGATTTGAACTTTTATATATTTTTTATTTTTTAATATTTTTGAAACTTTTTTTTTTACTTTACACTTGCTTCAATAGTCTCAATGGGAGACTAGAAGCTGCGATCATCTGATCGCTTGTGCTACACAGAGCAGAACTGCTCACTTTCTGTTGCCCAGTGGTAGGCGATCATAGCAATCCAGCAATAACAACTACAGGGATCTGCTGCAGACCATGGGTTGTTGTGGCAATCCATTGGTGACCCGCAGTCATGTTACACAGATGCTGATAGCTAGGATTAGCGGTGCGCTTCTGACACGAGCATGTTAAATGCTGCTGTCAGAGATTGACAGCGGCATTTAACATGTTAACAGCTGTGGGAGGATCCTATTCCACCCATGGCTGTTAGGGGCACATGTCATCTGTTCAAGTCAGTTGACATGTGCCAGAAAAGTTGCGGGCCCATTGCAAAATTGAATTATTCTTTCATTTTACAGACTGTTAGACAAAAAAATTGCAAAAGTAGACAGAGTCTTTATGGAATATATAATTTTTTACCTTAGACACCATAAGTTTCAATTTATGTTTTGATCAAGATTTCAGTTGCAGTGAAAAAAATTCTCCTTTTTAGATAAAGTGCTACAAAGCTATACATTATGGTTTTAAACACTTTCTAGCCTCAGGAAAATCATGGACTTTGGAAATGTTTAGTATTACACTTTAGCATGAATGATAGAACACAACACTGTGAGCAATGGCATCAGGTTTCAAGTCAATAAAGAAACTACATTGATCCAGTCAATTGGATTTAGGCATGTGATCTATGAGATGGTTATTGGCTGCAAACCTCAATATCTGGTATAATGTATTATATGAGCTTAAGTTATTTAAACTCAATCACATTTCATTTTAACTTTAATCAAGACATTACAGATCCAGGAGACAAAAAGAAGAAATCTAAATGACTAAAGAGAAAATGCACCCCCTCCCGAAAAGTATAAAAATCCATGCAGATGTCCCTTTTTAGGTTTTAAAGCTGTACTTCAGTTGAAAAAAAGAATTCTTGACTGTTCTCCCAAATACTTACAGCATATAGACTAAGTTCACACTAGGCGTTTCTGCTGCATTTTTTTACGAGTGTTTTTGGTGCAAATTTTCAGCTGCGTTTTACTGTACCCAGCAAGGCCTATGAGATTTCACAAATGTCATGCACACCCATTGTTTTTTTGTCTTCGGAATTTTGTGCTTTGCATGGTTTTTAGGACATACAGCATGTCATTTCTTTCAGTGTTGTTTCAGAGTTTTTTTCAGTGTATTTTACCCATTGAAAGCAGTGGGTAATGAACAACTGTAAGTACAGCAGTATATTAAACCCATTTATTTTTGTCATTTTTTAAAGGCTTACCATCTTGTCTTGGTCACCTGTGGCAGTTTGAATTAGTACAGTTTAATTAAATTAGTGATGCGTACAAAGTTAACATTAACCCTAAGGTGTGAGACTGAACAGTACCTCTGACTGACCAAGGTCTGAGATTACACAATGAGTGAACAACTCAATGGCAGACCAAAGTGTGAAAGTTAAACAGTGTCCTACAAATTCAGTGCACTGCCAGTGTCTTAGGTAAATTATTCCAAACCAAGTCACCTCCCTCAGCAGTTACATTTGTATGTGTATTTTTTCATGAACTTATGTATTGGTGACCTCTGTTCATGCTTCTGTGGTAGAAGCAAAGCTAAACTTTGGGAACAGAAAAACCCAATAAAAACGCACCAAAACATGCATTTTTTGATGTTGCTTCTTTTCTGCCAAGAGTACAGGTTTTGCTGCAGAAAAAAGATGCAGCAAAAATACCTAGTGTGAACATAGCCTAACTCTCATGGCCACACAGAGGACCTCATACCCTCCCTCTGATGACTGCATAGCACACAGAGTAAACTTGCTTATCTATTGAGACATGTTGATTCAATTATTGTGGAGATGATTTTGTATTTTTACATCAGTGACCAAAATATTTGTCTATCTGGCATGTGTTAGCCTGACCCAAACCTTTACCATCATTTATCTATTTTTTAGATAACAATGCTTTTTTTAATAAAGAAGAAGGCCTACTTAGTAAAGCCCGATCACAATATCAGTATATTTTAATTTGATAACTTTTCAGTGAATTGCTCTAAATTGTACTGTAGGGACTCTCGAGCCTCAGTGATGAGTGAAGATCACTGAAGAGCACCTGAAAATCACTGAAGAGGAATGACAGTGCACCAGACTTCAAGCTGAGTCAGCAGATCAAGTGGTGGGTTTATCTTTCTTTCACCACTAAGAGTCCCCAAAGCATTATAAATAACATTATATTTGCATCAAATAACTTTGATGTGAATTCAAGTTACTGGCCAAATTCAAGACAACTGCCAAATTAGAAATGTGGCAAATTTGTTCATCACTAACCAAAACCCTTTCATGACCTTGAGGGGTTTTGTTAGTAAGCCAATTTTATTAGCTGTGCACTTTCACACAGATGATAAAATTTAGTGGAAGCATTGAAATGATTTTGCTTTGTTGGAGTTAGGGAACAGAATACTTTCTACCACCAATTACAGCTAATCACATGGGCCCTAAAAGCTAGATACTAGGCCATCTATATTAGTACATACCCTTCCTGTCTCTGCCTCTGTTGCGGGGTGGCACCATGATTTCATTGCAGGTGACACAGGATGACAACACTACTCTTTTATTCTGTAGTATTTTCCTGGCTGGGAGCTGAGGTATTACATTCTGTGTGTGTTGCGCTCTGCTGTTGGTTTGTTGGGCTGCAAGCTCCTGTAATCCCGCTATTTACTGCCAGTTATAGCTATTCTTGATCTGGTTCTGTCCTGTGCTTTCAGCATTGCTTAGTCTGTTTGTATTCCTGTTGTCTGACTTCAACTCATTGTTTGACTTTCCTTCAGCCTTGTAATTCTGTACTTATCCCTACCTCTGGGTTCTGACCCATTTACCTGCCAATTCCAGTCAGATTGCACCACCGTTCTTAATTACAGTTAACTCATTATGTGCCAAATACTTTGAATGTTAATATCTCTGCATCAGAGATGAGAAATTAAAACAAGCAAAAACATTTTATTTAACTCTGCAGCCACTATTATATCTAGTGTCCAGTTCAACATGAAAAATATGGTGAAAGATCTTAATTGCAGTGCCCGCAGTGCAGTACTAGTACGGCGCATGGCACGAAGGGGTTAAAGGGTGAAGGCAAGGGCTCCCCAGAGACCTGATAATCAGAATAGCTAAGCGCAAAGCCTCTTCACAGTTACCCTTTTAAGAGCTGCCAGGCAACATCTAAGCGTGCCTACATAACAAATACCTTTTTGATTTGCTGATTAGTGATGGGCAAACCTATGGATGTTTGGGTCTGGTGGGTTCAGCTGAATATTTAACAAAAGATTGGATCTGGTAACAGAACAGTACCCAAATGCGGACCCCATTCAGATGAATGGGGGGCCGAACAGCCGTTGTTTTTCACGCTGCGTGACAGCGCTGCAAACACAGGCTTTGATCGGCGGTAAGAGCGTAACAACCGGACGGAACACTGCAGTTTCCACGCTGTCATATGGATGACAGCGTGTAAGCCAGCAGCTGTGACCGGCAGTCACAGGCGTCGGCTGCTGAGAGAGTACTACTTACTCTGAGCATCATGTAGGATTTTGTAAATGTATAGAGATTTTGGGGAATTCAAATAATTAAACTGAGTTGGAGAGGGGGCAATTATATCAACAAATGTCTAAGGCTGAATGCCAGTGGATATTTAAACTTGATTTATTAAAACCGAAGGGGCTAAAGAGTGAAATTGAGCTGTTTGGCTTTCAATAGAAATTAGCATCAATGGAGGTGGAGCTTCTGCTGGGGCTATAAAAGGTTGCTTTCCAAGCTGGGTATCAGCAATCCTGAGGAAGAAAACTAGTGTTGTCAAAATGCGTCAATTATTGAACTGATTGAACTTATTTCTGGGCAATACTCAGCTAGCATTCCAAAGAGAAAGTGTGAAGTCAGCAAGCTCCAGCGGCTGTACACACTGTACATGTCCATCTTCTCTGCCAGACTCCTCTGTCTTCACACACATGCCACCAGCCGGGAAACTTTTGTTATGTGAAACATCAAAGGTAAAAGCAGGTTGCAACCGCAAGACATCGTCCTCCCACTGCAAGCCTCCACAAGGTAAAACTTCTTGGATCAGGACATTGTTCTTCCACTGCACTCTTAGGCCATGTGCACACGTTCAGGATTTTTAGCGTTTTTTTCGCGTTTTTTCGCTATAAAAACGTGATAAAAACGCGAAAAAAACGCTAACATATGCCTCCTATTATTTACAAGGTATTCCGCATTTTTTGTGCAAATGTTGCGATTTTTTCCGCGAAAAAATCGCATAGCGGAAAAAAAAGCAACATGTTCATTAAAAATGCGGAATTGCAGGGATTCCGCACACCTAGGGGTCCATTGATCTGCTTACTTCCCGCACGGGGCTGTGCACACCATGCGGGAAGTAAGCAGATTATGTGCGGTTGGTACCCAGGGTGGAGGAGAGGAGACTCTCCTCCACGGACTGGGCACCATATAAGTGGTCAAAAAATAAGAAATAAAATAAAAAATAGTCCTATACTCACCCTCGATGTCCCGCGCAGTGTTCCCGCCTCCACTGCACGCTGCCGTTCGGTTCCTGTAGCTGATGTGCGGCGAAGGACCTCGCCGATGACGTCACTGTCCTGTGATTGGTCGTGAGCGGTCATGTGACCGCTCACGTGACCGTGACGTCACGCTAGGTCCTGTGCGTACAGACCAGCTATAGGAAGACGAACGGACGCCGCTGATGAGATGTCTGGGTGAGTATAAGCATTTTTTTATTTTTTTTATTATTTTTAAACATTCTATCTTTTACTATAGATGCTGCATAAGCTGCATCTATAGTAAAAAGTTGGTCACACTTGTCAAACAGTATGTTTGACAAGTGTGACCAACTTGTCAGTCAGTTTTCCAAGCGATGCTGCAGATCGCTTGGAAAACTTTAGCATTCTGCAAGCTAATTACGCTTGCAGAATGCTAAAAAAACGCGAAAAAAACGGAAAAAAAACGCAAAAAAAAAAATGCGGATTTCTTGCAGAAAATTTCCGGTTTTCTTCAGGAAATTTCTGCAAGAAATCCGCAACGTGTGCACATGGCCTTATGGTTGAGATTTAAATTCCTTTGACTTAGACAAGGACAATATATTGGACATATATAGCACTCCACATGTATAGTGTCAATGAACTATTGCAGTGTGACTGTACCTAGATATCCTGCTAGTTACTTGATAATCACACCTGTTCATTACAGGAAAAAGTGGATAACCATGTGTTGATACCATGCACGCAGAACATTAAAGAGACACTGCTCAGCAAATATACCCCTACTGTCACTTAATTGACCTACAGGAAATAGTTTATTTCCCACGTGTTGATCAGATGCATGCAGTATTCCAAAAGGTATTGTTCAGCAAATATACCCCTGCTGGTTGTATATTGTCTGCTACTAATTGTTTTTAGTGGGGAATAATGCTAAACCTCAAGCCTGATTTTGTGGCCATATCATATGCAAATTAGGACCTTTTTAATTTGCATATAGGAAAATATATCCACCTGCATTGGGACTCTAGCTTTATATGTGTGCTTTAATGCTCAAAACGTTCAATAAATGTACATGCCTAATTTTATTCTTGTATGAAGGCACTACATGGCTACTAAACTATTCTGGGCTACTAAACTATTCTGTGCAAACTATCACATTAGGTTGAGTGGTTTCTATACATATTACACTAGAATCGCCATCAGAGGGAGCATTAAGATAATCCCCATACCTCCTCCTAAGCGCTGGTTCACAATTTCATACTTTATTTAAATTTTAGTGGATTGTTCGGATTACTTGCAGCTGGGTTAAGAGGCTAGTAAAGAGCGACATTGTGGTCATTTATATTCTCATCAGCGTATTCCTGCTGTCACTGATAACAGCTAGAGCAGGCGTTGCTGATGGGAGTGTTAATTAGCCAGTGCTTGTGCAATAGATAAATAAATGCATTTAAAAAATGATGTGGGGTCTCTTCTATTTTTAATAAACAGCACATGTAGCCCTCAGCTATTTGCTTTATCGTGGCTGATTCTGAAGAATAGTCAAGAGGACATGAGCATCGGTGGATCAGACGTAAAGATGAGTATTATGATTGTTTATTATTTTCTGTCTTTTACAGGTGACATGGGCTTCAGTTTATTAGGCTTAAAAGTGAGTATAACTGTGCTTTTTTATTTCAAATGAAGTGTCAGTGTATTTATTTCAAATAAAGGACTTGCTGTGCTTTTTTTTTTTACAATCTAACTATGGGATTACTAATGGGGGTGTCTTATACATGCCTCTCCATTACTAACTCCTGGGCTTGATGTCAGTGGTCATAAAATAGCTGATATTAACCCCAAACCTATTACTCCACATGCCACCACACCAGGGCAAGTGGAAAGAGCCAGGCAAAGCACCAGAATTGGCGCATCTAATTGATGCGACATTCTTGGGGTGGCTATGGGCTGCTATTTTGAGGCTGGTCTGAGCAATATCCATGGTCCCTTACCAGTCTGAAAAGTCCAGCCCCCAGCTGTCTGCTTTAGCTTGGCTGGTAATCAAAAATGGAGGAACCCCCATGCCATTTTTTTAAATTATTCATTTAAATACTTTTAAAAAATGGTGTGGGACCCCACTACTCTTGATAACTAGTCATGATAAAGCTGACAGCCAAGGGCTGTAGCCTGCAGCTCTCAGTTTGCCTGCACTGGTTATCAAAAATAGAAGAGGCCAGATGCCATTTAAAAAAAAAAATATTTATAGCACAGGCAACAGCTGATGAATGCCCCCAACAGCAGTGCCTGATCTCACTGTTATCAGCAATCGTATGCGAACGCTGATGAGAATAGTACTCTGTCATCAGTCAGTGCCTGTGACAGACGGTAATGTTTTTTCCACCGGTCAAAGCTGCTGGCTCATGCTGTCATCTGACAGCATGGGAAACGCATCTCTTTGACTAGCGGTATCTAACTTACTGCCATTCAAAGCCGCCAATGTTTCTTGCACTGTCACACAGATGATAGTATGGGAAACAGCCAAGGTTTGGGATGTCGAACCCAAACAGTTACATGGACTTCCTGGAAAAGTCCGTGTTTAGGGTCCGTGCATGGACACTAGATGTCAGGTACGGACCCCGAACTTTACTGTTCAGGTTCGCCCATCTCTAGTTCTGATCAATGAAAGACTCTATTTTAAATAAAATGACAACGCATAATACAACCTTAGCTGATAATATAACTGGCCACCATCAGTATGCTGTCCCAAAAAAGTGCTTTGTACATTTTTCCAAGTCTGTGCTTAATATTAAATAAAAAGATGTACTAATTTCCATTCTAATTGCTCATTTTCAACCCTGATCACTTTTTCAGAATGAAAATAAACTTGGAAATCTGTATTACATTCTGCATGCAATTATTGCCATAAGACCTACTTAAAATTCAGTCTTACATGTCATTGTCAATGTGCAGTGGACTTTAATTACTCTTTTAAAGTTATTACATTGTTTAAGTTAATTGAAAAACTACTTTCAACATAATTGTAATGCATTTTAATATAAACAGACTATGCAGCATTGGCAATTCCTTCTGCATCCTAACAGCCTTGTTTTGTGGAAATGATAACCAACTATGAGCTTCTTTTCTAAAGATTTGACACTTATTTTATATTATGGATTCAAGTGAAAGTTAAACAACACAAATAGACTTATTATCTTCTGTTAGGTATATGAATAAAGAAAATATATTGCCATTTACTTTAAAAAACCTCAAGGTAATATATTATCTGCATACATCATTGGCTATTGAGCCTAGACCAGGTCTTAGTACAGAAACAGATTATAGCTTCCTTCAAACATTTTTCATGAGATTTTTTTCTGACAGAGAATTATATGGGAAAACACATGAAAAAAATACCACACCTAGACCACACTGTGTTAGTAAAATACATCAAGGACCAAAAAAAAGCACCAAAAACAATCTGCTTGTAACATGCTTTATACAGTCATATTGATTTACTCAAAATATCTGTCTCCAAAATGCCAGAAAAAATGTAATAAAAACACTGGCAACCATCCCAAATAAAGCATCTTTATTAGCTTTGTGTTTTATACCCATTAGATGGTAATGGAAAAAGCACCACAACAACAATTGCGTTAGAGAGAGGTGTGATAAAAAGAAACATAAAAACTGGAAAGCCTAGGATATTTTTAAAAAGATACAATGTGCAAAACTTATACACCAGTAAGATGCATGATGGTGAACCAGAGAAAAAGTAGTAGCACCACCGGATGGCAGGCAAGAATGACATTTAAAATAATAATATTTGTAAACAAAACAGTCCAAAAGAGATCAGATCAATCCAAAAATTAGACAAGAGTGCATCCAGGGAAACCATTATTATGCCAATCATGGATGGCAGAGTTCCAAGATGAAAACCACTGTTGCTCAATAAGAAAATGTGCCCCAGTTTTGCCAGAAAACATGGGAGAAAATTCTGTGAACTGACGAGACAAAAGTTGAACTTTTTGGAGGGTGTGTGTCCCATTACATCTGGAGTAGAAGTAATATGGCATTTCAGAAAAGGAACATCAAACCAACAGTAAAGTATGGTGTCAGTAGTGTGATGATCTGGGGCTGTTTTGCTGCTTTGGGACCTGGAAGACTTGCTGTGGTAAATGGAACCATGAATCTACCAAAAAATCCTGAAGGAGAATGTCCGTCCATCTGTTCTCGACCTCAAGCTGAAGAGCACTTGGGTTATGTAGCAGGACAATGATAAGAAAAACAAAATTAAGACTTTGGAGTGGCCCAGTCCTGAGCTTAATCCGATTGAGATACTGTGGAATGACCTTAAAAAGGTTGTTCATGCTGGGAAAACTCTCCATTGTGGCTGAATTAAAACAATTCTGCAAAGATGAGTGAGACAAAATTCCTCCAAAGCGTTGTAAAAGACTCATTGTCAGCTATCACAAAGACTTGAATGTAGTTGTTGCTGCTAAGCGTGGCCCAACCAGTTATTCGATTTATGGGGCAATCACTTTTTCACACATTGCCCTGTAGGCAGGGCCCGCATAAAGGGCAGGCAGACTAGGCATCTGCCTAGGACCCCTGCTACCCCAGCCACTATGGGGCCCCTGAGTCATGGGGGCCTAGAGCTAACACCCCCTCCACCCGCCTCATGCATTCAACTTATCGGCATCATAGATGCTGATACAGTCGAGTTGAAAGCAATGATTGAGGAGAGAGCATCAGATAACACTTCATCTCCAATCTCTCCTACTCTGCTTCTGATGCATGTGTGTGTAGGGGCTGCAATATACTCTATGGGGTTGCGGCATTATACTTTTTGTGGGGACTGCATTATACTCTATGAGGGGGCTGCATTATTCTCTATAAGGGGGCTGTATAATACTCTGAGGGGGCTGCATTATATGCTATGAGGGGGATGCATGATACTCTATGAAGGGGGCTGCATTATACTCTATGAGGGAGGCTACATTATACTCTGAGGGGGGCTGCATTATACTCTATGAGGGGGCTGCAATATACTCTATGAGAGGGCATCATTATACTCTATGAGGGGGCAGCATTATACTCTATGAAAGGGGCTGCATTATACTGGAGGACTATGGTACATTTTACAATATGGAGGCCTATGGGATGCATTATACTGTATTGAGGACTATGAGGAGTGCATTATACTGTAGGGAGGATATGGGGAGAGTATTATATCATCATTAAGGGTGCAGAGCCACCTGAAACGCATTGATGTCACATATCATGTAACTCTCAAAGCTGATGTTGTTGTACCCTCTGCTGAGCACTTTTAGTGAATAAAGAAAGAAGTTTGTTCACAAGTTTGTTGAGCTGGACTTCTCTTATTTTTGATTGCTCCACGCCTTGACACAGCATTTTCTGTGCCCCGAACACTCAAGGGTGTCCATTAAGGTGAGCTGGACTTTTTTTTACTTCAATTGTTAGTTTTCATTACTGCCTCAATGGGTTTGAAAGGGCACAAACCAGGAATCAATCCCTGATTTTTTGTTATCCACGGATTAAGGTCTGGGGAATGGGCGGGCCAGTCCATAGCTTCAATGCCTTCATCTTGCAGGAACTGCTGACACACTCCAGCCACATGAGGTCTGGCATTGTCTTGCATTAGGAAAAACCCATGGCCAACCGCACCAGCATATGGCCTCACAAGGGGTCTGAGGATCTCATCTTGGTACCTAATGGCGGTCAGGCTACCTCTGGCAAGCACATGGAGGGCTGTGTGGCTCTCCAATGAAATGCCACCCCACACCATTACTGACCCACTGCCAATCCAGTCATGCTGAAGAATGTTGCAGGCAGCAGATCACTCTCCATAGCATCTCCAGACTTTGTCACGTCTGTAATATGTGCTCAGTGTGAACCTGCTTTCATGTGTGAAGAGCACAAGGCACCAGTGGTGAATTTGCCAATCCTTGTGTTCTGTGGCAAATGCCAAGCGTCCTGCACGGTGTTGGGCTGTGAGCCCAACCCCCACCTGTGGATGTCAGGCACTCAGACCATCCTCATGGAGTCGGTTTCTAACCAATTGTGCAGACACATGCACATTTGTGGCCTGCTGGAGGTCATTTTGCTTTGGCAGTGCTCCTCCTGTTCCTCTTTGCACAAAAGCTGGGGTAGCGGTCCTGCTGCTGGGTTGCTGCCCTCCTACAGCCCCCTCCATGTCTCCTGGTGTACTCGTCTGTCTCCTGGTAGTGCATCTAGCCTCTGGATGCTACGCTGACAGACACAGCAAACCTTCTTGCCACAGCTAGCATTGATGTGCCATCCTGGATGAGCTGCACTACCTGAGCCACTTGTGTGGGTTGTAGAGTTCATCTCATGCTGCCATAAGGGTGAAAGCACAACCAACATTCAAAAATGACCAAAACATCAGCCAGAAAGCATGGGTACTGAGATGTGGTCTGTGGTCCCCACCTGCAGAACCACTCTTTATTGAGTGTGTCTTGACAATTGCCAATAATTTCCATCTGTTGTCTATTCCATTTGCACAACAGCATGTGAAATTGATTGTCAAACAGTGTTGCTTCCTAAGTGGACAGATTAACTTCACAGAATTTCGATGTACTTGGAGTTATATTCCGTTGTTTAAGTGTTCCCTTTATTTTTTTGAGCAGTGTACATATATATATATACTGTATATATATATATATATATATATATATATATGTATATATATATATATACACATACACACAGTTTATGCCGTCGCAACAGCATATATTAGCCCCTTGAACAGTAATTTACTCTAAGACACATTGAAGAATTGTTGATTCCTTTATAACTTTTTTTGCAGTGAAGTGAGACAATTAAGGACAAAAACTAAACCAGGACTCAGAAATTTAAATTAATAGTCTCTGCACAGCAATCTCAAATAGATGGCCCTAAGCCATACTTTAAAGTCAGCTACAGAAATGCTGATATGCCATCTTTAAGAAAAAAATGATGTTAATGTCTTGGATAATGTACAGTTTTTATCTTATTGCTAGACCAAAAATTAAATGTGAAATGACTCACTGTAATAAAGTACAGCTGAAAATTGAAAAAAAAAAGCTTAAGATTAAGTATAATCGGGATCTCTTCATAGCACTCAAAACAAAAAGTGGATGGTTTTTAAATCTGACCCGGTCACTTTATGTGGTAAATGGTAATAACTCTGGAAAACTTCAACAAATCTCAGTGATTTTGAGATTTTTTTTCATAACACAATATACTTTATGATAGTGGTAAATTTAGGTCAATATGTTTTGTATTTAATTATAAAAAATATCAGAAATTTGAGAAAAATGTTAAAAAATTAGCATTTTTCAAACTTTGAATGATTATCCCTTTAATCCAGGTAGTCATACCACAGCAAAACATTAATAAATAAAATTTTCCTTAAGTCAGCTTTAAATCGGCACCATTTGTAAAATGTTCTTTTATTTTGTTAGCATTTTAGGAGGTTTACAAATGTAGCAGCAATTTTTCATTTTTTTCAAGGAAATTTACAAAATGTATTTTTTTAGGGACCTATCCAGGTTTGAAGTGACTTTAGGGGTCCTATATATTGGGAAACCCCCAAAAGTTATATCATTTTAAAAACAGCACCCCGTGACATATTTAAAACTGCAGTCAGGTAGTTTATTAACCCTTCAGGTGATTTTCAGGAATTAATGCAAAGTGATAGAAATGAAAATGTGTATTTTTACCACTTAAATGCCGCTAATTTCTGAACAGGTTACAACAGCTGTCAGACTCTAAGGCCGCTATATGGCCATGAATTACCATCGCAAACATCAGGACCACACAATCATGATCTGACGGCACCAATTGGGATAAGGAGGAAGCCCCCACACTCTGTTAACCATTTATGTGATATAGTCCCTATTGACAGTAGCATCTAAGGGGTTAAACAGATACGGACGGTGCAAACACTGATCATGACTGATGCAGGAAGTTGTCAGCTATAGTGTACAGCCGACAGCTGCTGGATTCTCCCCTGTATGGAGATGCTAGTCTCTTATATCTCAGGTCAGTTAAAAGACATATTGGCGGTCATTAAGGGGTTAAACCTAAGTCTTTTACATAATTAAATCTGAAAGGGAATGCCCATCTCTTGAATACTATTAGTGCTAGTTAATTACTGATCTTGTGCACAAGCATCTCAGAAGGGTAAAAATCTAGCTGCCATCAATAAACAGAGCTTAAAAACATATTGCATTTGCACTATTTGTGTTTTTTCTTAGTTTTTGGTATTTTGCTTCTTTTTTTTGTTTGCAACAAACTCACATTTCCATTTGTGCTGTTTTTTGAAGTCTAATTTATACATTTTTGCATATGTTTGTACATGTTATTATAATGTGTTCACCTATTATTTTGTTTTTAGTTTGCCACTGAATGTGGAGGTTTGGTGTTCCAGACGTTTTTCCTGATTTATCATTTGCAACTAGTGATGGGTGAACTTGTGGATATTCAGGTCTGTTGGGTTCAGCAAACATTTTTAAAAAAGTTCAGTACTGGTACCAGAGCCGTAGCCAAACTCTAACCCAGACCCTATTCAAATGAATAGGGGGACCAAACATCCGTTGTCTCCCATGCTGTCATCTGTGTAACACTGCCTCTGATCGACAGTAAGTTCATTACCGCCAGTCAGAGCATTAGAGTTTCCAAGTTGTGAGATGACAGCATGAAAGCCAGCAGCTCTGAGTACGGAGGTAAAAAGGTTACCGCCGGTCACAAGCATCAGTTGATGAGAGTACTACTATCATCCTCCTACACCTGCTTTCACTGATAGCATCCCCCAGCTGTCATCTTTACATTGGCAGGTTATCAAAAATAGAGAGGCCCCACGTCATTTTTTTTTATTAGTTAAAGTTTAAAAATAAAAAAACAGCATGGGGTCCCCCATTTTTGATAACTAGTCAATCTAAAGAATAGAGCTTGGGGATGGTATGGATATTGGCTCTCCCCAGCCTAAAAATAGCAGCCTGCAGTTGCCCCAGAAAAGGCACATCTATTCGCTTTCAGCTGAATGTTTAGCCTTTACTGGTTATTGATTGTAGGAGGAACTCACATCATTTTAAGGAAGCGTCTCCCCCCAAAAAATGACATGGGTTCCCCCTTATATTCTGTAGCCAGCAAAGGCTAAACAGACAGCTTCAGGCTGATATTAATAGCCTAGGAAGCGGCCATGGTTATTGGCCCCCTTCCAGACTAAAAACATCAGCTCTCAGCTGCCCAAGAAATGGAGCATCCATTAGATGCCCCAGTTTTAGCACTTAGACTTGCTCTTCCCACTTGCCCTGGTGTGGTGGCAAGTCGAGTAATAGTTGTGGGGTTGATGTCAGCTTTGTAATGTCACCTGACAACAAGCCCACAGGTTAGTAATGTGGAAGAGTCTGTAAGATGTCCCCATTACTAAACCCATAATCTAATTGTATTAACCCCTTTCTGACATTAGACGTACTATCCCGTGGAGGTGGGGTGGGCCCGTATGACCACCGACGGGATAGTACGTCATATGCGATCAGCCGCGCTCACGGGGGGAGCACGGCCGATCGCGGCCGGGTGTCTGCTGACTATCGCAGCTGACATCCGGCACTATGTGCCAGGAGCGGTCACGGACCGCCCCGTCACATTAACCCCTGGCACACTGCGATCAAACATTATCGCAGTGTTCTGGCGGTATAGGGAAGCATCGCGCAGGGAGGGGGCTCCCTGTGTGCTTCCCTGAGACCCCCGGAGCAACGCGATGTGATCACGTTGCTCCGAAGGTCTCTTACCTTCTCCTCGCTGCAGCAGGCCCAGATCCAAAATGGCCGCGGCATCTGGGTCCTGCAGGGAGGTGGCTTCACAGTGCCTGCTCAGAGCAGGCGCCGGAAGCCTCCAGGAGCTGTGCACGTCAGATCGCCGATCTGACACAATGCAGAGCAAAGTGTCAGATCAGCGATCTTACACTATAACATGATGCCCCACCTGGGACAATGTTATAGTGTAAAAAAAATATTCACATGTGTAAAAAAAAAAAAAAAAAAAAAATCCCCCCCAAAATAATAAAATATATATATATTGTTCCTATAAATACATTTCTTTATCTAAATAAAAAAACAATAAAAGTACACATATTTAGTATCGCCGCATCCGTAACGACCCGACCTATAAAATTGTCCCACTAGTTAACCCCTTCAGTGAACACCGTAAAAAAAAATTAAAAAAACGAGGCAAAAAACAACGCTTTATTATCATACCGCCAAACAAAAAGTGGAATAACACGTGATCAAAAAGAGGGACATAAATAACCATGGTACTGCTGAAAACGTCATCTTTTCCCGCAAAAAATGAGCCACCATACAGCATCATCAAAGAAAAAATAAAAAAGTTATAGTCCTCAGAATAAAGCGATGCAAAAATAATAATTTTTTTAATAAAATAGTTTTTATCGTATAAAAGCGCCAAACATAAAAAAATTATATAAATGAGGTATCCCTGTAATCGTACTGACCTGAAGAATAAAACTGCTTTATCCATTTTACCAAATGCGGAATGGTATAAACGCCTCCCCCAAAAGAAATTCATGAATAGCTGGTTTTTAGTCACTCTGCCTCACAAAAATCAGAATAAAAAGCGATCAAAAAATGTCACATGCCTGAATATGTTACCAATAAAAATGTCAACTCGTCCCGCAAAAAACAAGACCTCACATGACTCTGTCGACCAAAATATGGAAAAATTATAGCTATCAAAATATGGTAGCGCAAAAAATATTTTTTGCAATAAAAAGCGTCTTTCAGTGTGTGACGGCTGCCAATCATAAAAAATCCGCTAAAAAACCCGCTATAAAAGTAAATCAAACCCCCCTTCATCACCCCCGAAAAGTTAAAAAATTAAAAAAATGCATTTATTTCCATTTTCCCATTAGGGTTAGGGCTAGGGTTAGGGCTAGGGTTAGGGTTAGGGCTAGGGTTAGGGTTAGGGCTAAGGCTAGGGTTAGGGCTAGGATTAGGGTTAGGGTTAGGGCAAGGGTTAGGGCAAGGGTTAGGGCTAGGGTTAGGGTTGGGGCTAGAGTTAAGGCTACAGTTAGGGTTGGGGCTAAAGTTAGGGTTGGGGTTGGGGCTAAAGTTAGGGTTAGGGTTTGGATTACATTTACGGTTGGGAATAGGGTTGTTATTAGGGTTAGGGGTGTGTCAGGGTTAGGGGTGTGGTTAGGGATGTGTTTGGATTAGGGTTTCAGTTATAATTGGGGGGTTTCCACTGTTTAGGCACATCAGGGGCTCTCCAAACGCGACATGGCGTCTGATCTCAATTCCAGCCAATTCTGCGTTGAAAAAGTAAAACAGTGCTCCTTCCCTTCCGAGCTCTCCCATGCGCCCAAACAGGGGTTTACCCCAACATATGGGGTATCAGCGTACTCAGGACACATGGTTAAACCACTTTTGGGTCCAATTTCTCCTGTTAACCTTGGAAAAATACAAAACTGGGGGTTAAAAAATAATTTTTGTGAAAAAAAAATAATTTTTATTTTCACGGCTCTGCGTTATAAACTGTAGTGAAACACTTGGGGGTTCAAATCTCTCACAACACATCTAGATGAGTTCCTTAGGGGGTCAACTTTCCAAAATGGTGTCACTTGTGGGGGGTTTCAATGTTTAGGTACATCAGGGGCTCTCCAAACGCAACATGGTGTTCCATCTCAAATCCTGTCAATTTTGCATTGAAAAGTCAAACGGCGCTCCTTCCCTTCCGAGCTCTCCCATGCGCTCAAACAGTGGTTTACCCCCACATATGGGGTATCAGCATACTCAGGACAAATTGTACAACAACTTTTGGGGTCCAATTTCTTCTCTTACCCTTGGGAAAATAAAAAAAGTGGGGGCGAAAATATCATTGTTGTGCAAAAATATGATTTTTTATTTTTACATCTCTGCATTATAAACTTCTGTGAATCACTTAATGGGTCAAAGTGCTCACCACACATCTAGATAAGTTCTTTAGGGGGTCTACTTTCCAAAATGGTGTCACTTGTAGGGGGGTTTCAATGTTTAGGCACATCAGTGGCTCTCCAAATGCAACATGGCGTCCCATCTCAATTCCAGTCAATTTTGCATTGAAAAGTCAAATGGTGCTCCTTCGCTTCCGAGCTCTGCCATGCGCCCAAACAGTGGTTTACCCCCACATATGTGGTATCCGCGTACTCAGGACAAAATTGGACAACAACTTTTGAGGTCCATTTTCTCCTGTTACCCTTGGTAAAATAAAACAAATTGGAGCTGAAGTAAATTTTTTGTGAAAAAAAGTTAAATGTTCATTTTTATTTAAACATTCCAAAAATTCCTGTGAAACACCTGAAGGGTTAATAAACTTCTTGAATGTGGTTTTGAGCACCTTGAGGGGTGTAGTTTTTAGAATGGTGTCACACTTGGTTATTTTCTATCATATAGACCCCTCAAAATGACTTCAAATGAGATGTGGTCCCTAAAAAAATGGTGTTGTAAAAATGAGAAATTGCTGGTCAAATTTTAACCCTTATAACTCCCTAACAAAAAAAAATGTTGGTTCCAAAATTGTACTGCTGTAAAGTAGACATGTGGGAAATGTTACTTATTAAGTATTTTTTGTGACATATCTCTGTGATTTAATTGCATAAAAATTCAAATTTGGAAAATTGCGAAATTTTCAAAATTTTCGCCAAATTTCCATTTTTTTCACAAATAAACGCAGGTAATATCAAAGAAATGTTACCACTATCATGAAGTACAATATGTCTCGAGAAAACTGCGTCAGAATCACCGGGATCTCTTGAAGCATTCCAGAGTTATAACCTCATAAAGGAACAGTGGTCAGAATTGTAAAAATTGGCCTGGTCATTAACGTGCAAACCACCCTTGGGGGTAAAGGGGTTAAAGACACAGCAGGAATAATTTCCTTTGTTTGAAATAAAACTGCCCCCCATGTTACCCATTTATTTAAAAAAATAAAAAACACTATATTCCTCACTTGTCCGATGAGTAGATAATCCATATCTGTGCTCCATCTGGGTGGTTTGTTAAGCGATGTCATGATGCGACCACTCAGTGAGCCAGCAAGGACAGATTAAGAACTATTCCGCAGTGTGTAGCACTGACGGGAGAAAGTTCATCGGAGTTCACAGTTGAGGAACCCCAGTCACCTCACTGACATCACCACTTGCTGCGTGAGAAAATTTTCATGAGTGGTGACATCAGTGAGATGATCGGGGTTCATTAACAGTGAACTCCGGTGACCATTATCACATCAGCGCTACACAGTTCACGAGCGTAATCACACTCCTGTCTCAGTGTTTTCCTGGCTGGCAAGGAGAGCGGTCACATCATTGATGTGACTGCTATCCAAATCATGCAGATTGTCGTGGGAGATGACCATTAACCCCTTCATCCCTGGGCCATTTTTCAGTTTTTGCATTTCTGTTTTTTTGCTCACCATCTTCCCAGAGCCACAACATTTTTTACATCAATATGGCCACGTGGGTGCTTTTTTTTTTTTTTTAACTGTGGGACGAGTTGTACTTTTGAATAACACCATTGATTTTACCATATAATGTACAGGAAAACGGGAACAAAACTCCAACTTTGTTGAAATTGCAAAAAAGTGCAATTCTACAACTTTTTTTTTACCATGTTCACCAAATGCTAAAACTGACCAGGCATTATGATTCTCCAGGTCATTACGAGTTTGTTTATTTAACCCCTTAACTGCAAAGGGTGGTTTGCACGTTAATGACCGGGCCAAATTTTACAATTCTGACCACTGCCCTTTTATGAGGTTATAACTCTGGAACGCTTCAACGGATGCTGATGATTCTGAGAATGTTTTCTCGTGACATATTGTACTTTATGATAGTAGTAAAATTTCTTTGATATTACCTGCGTTTATTTGTGAAAAAAAAGGAAATTTGGCAAAAATTTTGAAAATTTCGCAATTTTCCAAATTTGAATTTTTATGCCCTTAAATCACAGAGATATGTCACACAAAATACTTAATGAGTAACATTTCCCACATGTCTACTTTACAGAAGCACAATTTTGGAACCAACATTTTTTTTTTTTTTTAGGGACTACATCTCATTTGAAGTCATTTTGAGGGGTCTATATGAAAGAAAATACCCAAGTTTGAAACCATTCAAAAAACTACACCCCTCAAGGTGCTCAAAACCACATTCAAGAAGTTTATTAACCCTTCAGGTATTTCACAGGAATTTTTGGAATGTTTAATAAAAATGAACATTTAACCTTTTTTCACCAAAAATTTACTTCAGCTCCAATTTGTTTTATTTTACCAAGGGTAACAGGAGAAATTGGACCCCAAAAGTTGTTGTACAATTTGGTCTGAGTATGCTGATTGTCATGCTCACGCCCAGACTGGTTGGCGCGGGCGTGCAGGGGTGAGGCCCCACTGTGCCACAGACCAGACTACCCTGGAAAGGGCGTAACTAAGTAACTTCCTTGGTATTCGCTGGAGCCTCTGATGGTGAGGTCAGGCTTGTGCGGCAGGAAGCTACCAGAAACCACTCCAGGATGGTGTCTGGCTGTGGCTGCTGATCCCACCTGGGGAAATTGAACATAGACAGGCAAGCGGGCACGGCTGGCACTCTGGCAGACAGGCGGGCACGGCTGGGACACAGGCAGGCAGATGGGTACAACAGAGACACTGGCAGGCAGGCGGGCATGGCTGGCTCTCTGGTCTGGCATCACACCGCAAGGGGGACTGTCCCTACCACTTTATCGCATCTATTCATCTCTGGCTGGTATACGCAGTAATGAGATAAGTACCTCGGTTTCCATTTTTCTCCTGATGAACCTCGGCAGAGGGGAAACGCGTTGAGAAAGAGAAATTGATCTCAACCTGGTACAGGCACTAATGGGATATGTGTCTTGAGAAAGAGAAATTGATCTCAACCTGGTACAGGCACTAATGGGATATGTGTCTTGGGAGTCAATATTTGACTCGATTGATCTAATACATGGCCAATTGGCTATGTGTATTGTGAGTCGCCATTTGTTCATGATATATCTGACTGCTTTTAAGGTGGTGGTTTTTGTTTTTTTGGGTTGTTATAGTTTTCTGGCCGATGTGTGCACAATTGTTCTCTTGTTGCCTTAATGGTTTGTTCTGCAGCCATCCATGCGTGCACAATTTATGATAGTAAACATGTGGCATTATATCTTGCGTAGGTCCACAGGCATGTACTACACATATTAGCTGTAGTTATATTTCTATAGTTTCTCTATATAGGAGAATAGTCATATGTGTAGTGTATTTTTCTCTGTTGCACTATCTAAGCCTAGAATTGTGAGGGCATAGAAAGAAATATTTTCGCATGAAAAAGCATTGAAACAGGCCATCTATTATATTTGGTCTAAATTAAAGATATATCTAATCTGCAAGGGTATACTAGCGATATCTACATAATTTAGGACATTCTGAACCATTATCTCTGTTGGCAAAGCACAGTAATTGCCTAGCTAACAGAGCCAAGAAGAAATCATTCCAGTACGCATATTATATTGCACATATATATCTTTCTTTCTCACCTGCCTATTCATTATCTTCCTCACCCCCTGCCACTACAGGGCCCAGTAGGGTGAGTAGGGTGAGCCATCGAGGAGCGGGGGCGCCACTGCGCAGGATTAGGGTACCCACCTCCGCAAGTAGGCAGGTTGAGACAGGCCAGTGTAGGGATAGGCACCCCCCTGGTTGTTTTTCTTTCTGTGGTGTTGGTGTTATGTTAATTTATTTATGTATTAAGGTTTTTATTGAGAATTAATAAAGGTAAATTTTTAAGAATAGGAGAGACCTCTGTGAGACAAATACTAATAATCCCTCTGCTCTAATTACGTTCAAACTACATTTCAGGCAGGCACAGCTGCTGCTCTGGCAGGACAGGCGGACAAGGCTGGTACACTGGAAGGACTGGTAGGGACCGGTATGCAGGCAGGTATGTAAACAGGTAAGAACCTGTTAGGACAGGAGGGTTTATGAGAACAGGTAGAGAAAGACCGCAAGGAGCGGAGCAAAGCAGAAGCACAGGAGGTGGAGCCAAGAGCAGGAGGCAGAGCCAAGAACAGAAACTCAGTAGGTGGAGAAACGGAGCAAGGTAGAACAGCAAAGAGCGGAGCCAGGTAGAACTGCAAGGAGTGGAGCCGCAGAGCTAAGTCACAGAGTGCAGAGACAAGAGCAGGGCAAAGCCACAGAGTGTAGAGACAAGAGCAGAGCAAGCCAAGACACAGAGTGCAGAGTTGAGTGCAGAACTGTTGTGAATTTGTTCTTGGGCTCTGTTGTGAATTTGTTCTTGGGCTCCCTCTGGTGGCCTTTAGCTTCATGGCTGGTCTTGGCTGGGTTCAGCTGTTTCTTTTTTGCTGCTAAGCGAGGCCTATTTAAGCCAGCTGGACCTTTACTTGTTGCCTGCTGTCGGTGTATTCAGTCCTGATTCATTGCTCTCTTTAATATTCCTTGTGACCAGTCTTCTGCTAGGAGAAGCTAAGTTTGCCTGTTTATTTGCTCATGATTTCCTTGAAAACGTTTCTCAGTATATTATGAGTTCAGTCCAGCTTGCTTTTATGTAATTTTTTGCTCGCTGGTTAGTTCTGGGGTGCTGAGGTGCTCCCCCCACATCGTTAGTTGGTGTGGGGGTTCTTGCATCCTCAGCATGGATATTTTTGGATAGGGTTTTTTACTGACCGCATAGACTCTTTGCTGTCCTCTGTCTATCTAGTGATTAGCGGGCCTCCTTTGCTGAATCTGTTTTCATTACTGCGTTGTGCCTTCTCCTTTACTCACCGTTATTATTTGTGGGGGGATGTTCTATACTTTGGGATTATTTCTCTGAGGCAAGTGAGGCTTTGTTTCCCTTTAGGGGTAGTTAGTTTCTCAGGCTGTGAAGAGACGTCTAGGATTTCTAGGCACGTTCCACGGCTGCTTATAGTGTGTGCGGTTAGGATCAGCATTGCGGTCAGTCTAGTTACCACATCCCCAGAGCTCGTTCTACATTCCTACTTAGCTGGTCAGATTTGTGATCCTAAGCCACAAGGATCATAACAGTACAGCAGGCCCGAAAGTGCTAAATGCAGCAGAAGAGGGAGAAGAGAAATCCTAAGGTCATTTTTTTTTTCCTCTGCACTGTGTTCAGCTTCTCTCCTCCCCTTTATCTCTGGGTGGTTCTGAATGCAGCTACTGATATGGACATTCAGAGTCTGTCTTCTAGTGTGGATCATCTCACTGCAAGGGTACAGGGCATTCAGGATTATGTAATCCGCAGTCCTATGTCAGAGCCTAAAATACCTATTCCTGAGCTGTTCTCCGGAGATAGATCTAGGTTTTTGAACTTTAAGAATAATTGTAAGTTATTCCTTTCTTTGAGACCTCGTTCCTCTGGTGATTCTGTTCAGCAAGTTAAAATTGTTATTTCTTTGTTACGTGGCGACCCTCAAGATTGGGCATTCTCTCTGGCGCCAGGAGATCCTGCACTGCTAAATGTTGATGCGTTTTTTCTGGCGCTTGGATTGCTTTATGAGGAACCTAATCTAGTAGCCTACGGGTCTGAATGAGTCAATGTCTTTGGCCATTCAGATTGATCGGCGTCTGCGGGAGTGCAAACCTGTGCCCAATCTGGCGGTATTTTCTGAGCAGAAACCTGAGCCTATGCAAGGCGACAGGATTCTGACCAGAGTTGAACGGCAAAACTACAGACGTCAGAACGGGTTGTGCTTTTACTGTGGTGATTCTGCTCATGTTATCTCAGCATGCTCTAAGCGCACAAAAAACTTTGCTAAGTCTGTCACCATTGGCACTGTACAACCTAAATTCATTTTGTCTGTTACTTTGATTTGCTCTCTGTCATCCTACTCAGTTATGGCTTTTGTGGATTCAGGTGCTGCCCTGAATTTGATGGATTTGTCATTTGCCAGGCGCTGTGGTTTTATCTTGGAGCCTTTACAATTCCCTATTCCACTAAAGGGAATTGACGCTACACCATTGGCCAAGAATAAACCTCAGTACTGGACTCAATTGACCATGTGCATGGCTCCTGCACATCAGGAGGTGATTCGCTTTCTGGTACTACACAATTTGCATGATGTTGTCGTATTGGGACTGCCATGGCTGCAGGCTCATAACCCAGTTCTGGATTGGAAAGCAATGTCTGTGTCAAGTTGGGGTTGCCAGGGAATTCATGGCGATGCTCCTTTGGTATCAATTGCTTCTTCTACTCCTTCTGAAGTCCCTGAATTTTTGTCGGACTACCAGGATGTATTTGATGAGCCCAAATCCAGTGCCCTACCTCCTCATAGGGATTGTGATTGTGCCATAAACCTGATTCCTGGTAGTAAGTTCCCTAAGGGACGACTTTTTAATTTATCTGTACCAGAACATGCCGCTATGCGGAGTTATATTAAGGAGTCCTTGGAGAAGGGACATATTCACCCGTCCTCGTCTCCTTTGGGTGCGGGGTTCTTTTTTGTGGCCAAGAAGGATGGTTCTCTGAGACCTTGTATAGATTATCGCCTTCTAAATAACATCACGGTCAAATTTCAGTACCCCTTGCCACTGCTGTCCGATCTGTTTGCCCGGATTAGGGGGGCCAGTTGGTTCACCAAGATAGATCTTCGAGGTGCGTATAATCTTGTGCGCATAAAGCAGGGCGATGAATGGAAAACAGCATTTAATACGCCCAAAGGCCATTTTGAGTACTTGGTGATGCCTTTTGGGCTTTCTAATGCCCCCTCTGTGTTTCAGTCCTTCATGCACGACATCTTCGGAGAGTATCTGGATAGATTTATGATTGTGTACCTGGATGATATTTTGGTCTTTTCTGATGATTGGGAGTCTCATGTGAAGCAGGTCAGGATGGTATTTCAGGTCCTGCGTGCCAATGCCTTGTTTGTGAAGAACTCTAAATGTCTCTTCGGAGTCCAGAAGGTTTCCTTTTTGGGCTTTATTTTTTCTCCTTCTGCTATTGAGATGGATCCAGTCAAGGTCCAGGCTATTCATGACTGGACTCAACTTACATCTGTGAAGAGTCTTCAGAAGTTCTTGGGTTTTGCTAATTTCTACCGTCGCTTCATCACTAATTTTTCTAGTGTGGTTAAGCCTTTGACGGATTTGACCAAGAAGGGTTCTGATGTGACGAATTGGTCCCCTGCGGCCGTGGAATCCTTTCAGGAGCTGAAACGTCGGTTTTCTTCGGCTCCTGTCTTGCGCCAGCCCGATGTCTCTCTTCCCTTTCAGGTCGAGGTTGATGCTTCTGAGATTGGAGCTGGGGCTGTCTTGTCGCAGAAAAGCTCTGATAGCTCTGTGATGAGACCATGTGCTTTCTTTTCAAGAAAGTTTTCGCCTGCCGAGCGGAATTATGATGTTGGTAATCGAGAGTTGTTGGCAATGAAATGGGCATTTGAGGAGTGGCGACATTGGCTTGAGGGAGCCAAGCATCGTGTGGTGGTCTTGACGGATCACAAGAATTTGACTTATCTCGAGTCTGCCAGACGGTTGAATCCGAGACAGGCTCGATGGTCGCTGTTTTTCTCTCGTTTCAATTTCGTGGTTTCATATCTTCCGGGTTCGAAAAACGTGAAGGCTGATGCCCTTTCTAGGAGTTTTGTAACTAACTCCCCGGAAGTTTCTGAACCGACTGGTGTCCTCAAAGAGGGGGTGATTTTGTCTGCCATCTCTCCTGATCTGCGACGGGTGTTGCAGGAGTTTCAGGCCAATAGACCTGACCGTTGTCCACCGGAGAGACTGTTTGTTCCGGACAGATGGACCAGTAGAGTTATTTCCGAGGTACATTCTTCGGTGTTGGCGGGTCATCCTGGAATTTTCGGTACCAGGGATTTGGTGGCGAGGTCCTTTTGGTGGCCTTCCTTGTCGCGGGATGTGCGTTCCTTTTGCAGTCCTGTGGTGTGTGTGCTCGGGCCAAGCCTTCCTGTTCTCGTGCCAGTGGATTGCTTTTGCCTTTGCCTGTCCCAGAGAGGCCTTGGACACATATTTCCATGGATTTTATTTCGGATCTTCCTGTCTCTCAGAAGATGTCTGTCATCTGGGTAGTTTGTGATCGTTTTTCTAAAATGGTCCATTTGGTACCCTTGCCTAAACTGCCTTCCTCTTCCGATTTGGTGTCATTGTTTTTTCAGAATGTGGTTCGTTTACATGGTATTCCGGAGAACATTGTGTCTGACAGAGGATCCCAGTTTGTGTCTAGATTTTGGCGGTCCTTTTGTGCTAAAATGGGCATTGAGTTGTCTTTTTCGTCGGCCTTCCCTCCTCAGACGAATGGTCAAACCGAACGAACTAATCAGACCTTGGAGGCTTATTTGAGATGTTTTGTTTCTGCTGATCAGGATGATTGGGTGACCTTTTTGCCATTGGCTGAGTTCGCCCTCAATAATCGGGCTTGTTCTGCTACTTTGGTTTCACCCTTCTTTTGCAATTCTAGTTTTCATCCTCGTTTTTCCTTGGGTCAGGTTGAACCTTCTGACTGCCCTGGGGTGGATTCTGTGGTGGATAGGTTGCAGCAGATTTGGAACCATGTGGTGGACAATTTGACCTTGTCCCAAGAGAAGGCTCAGCGCTTTGCTAACCGCCGTCGCTGTGTGGGTCCCCGACTTCGTGTGGGGGATTTGGTATGGTTATCTTCTCGTTATGTCCCGATGAAGGTTTCCTCTCCTAAGTTCAAGCCTCGTTTCATCGGTCCTTATAAGATTTTGGAAACCCTCAACCCTGTGTCATTTCGTTTGGACCTTCCTACATCGTTTGCCATTCATAATGTGTTCCATCGGTCATTGTTGCGGAGATATGTGGTGCCTGTGGTCCCTTCTGTTGATCCTCCTGCTCCGGTCTTGGTCGAGGGGGAGTTGGAGTATGTGGTGGAGAAGATCTTGGATTCTCGCATTTCGAGACGGAAGCTTCAGTACTTGGTTAAGTGGAAGGGCTATGGTCAGGAGGATAATTCCTGGGTTGTCGCCTCCGATGTCCATGCGGCCAATTTGGTTCATGCCTTTCATTTGGCTCATCCTGATCGGCCTGGGAGCCCTGGTGAGGGTTCGGTGACCCCTCCTTAACTGTTAACTTTACTGTTGTGAATTTGTTCTTGGGCTCTGTTGTGAATTTGTTCTTGGGCTCCCTCTGGTGGCCTTTAGCTTTATGGCTGGTCTTGGCTGGGTTCAGCAGTTTCTTTTTTGCTGCTAAGCGAGGCCTATTTAAGCCAGTTGGACCTTTACTTGTTGCCTGCTGTCGGTGTATTCAGTCCTGATTCATTGCTCTCCTGAATATTCCTTGTGACCAGTCTTCTGCTAGGAGAAGCTAAGTTTGCTTGTTTATTTGCTCATGATTTCCTTGAAAACGTTTCTCAGTATATTATGAGTTCAGTCCAGCTTGCTTTTATGTGATTTTTTGCTCGCTGGTTAGTTCTGGGGTGCTGAGGTGCTCCCCCCACATCGTTAGTTGGTGTGGGGGTTCTTGCATCCTCAGCGTGGATATTTTTGGATAGGGTTTTTTACTGACCGCATAGACTCTTTGCTGTCCTCTGTCTATCTAGTGATTAGCGGGCCTCCTTTGCTGAATCTGTTTTCATTACTGCGTTTGTGCCTTCTCCTTTACTCACCGTTATTATTTGTGGGGGGCTGTTCTATACTTTGGGATTATTTCTCTGAGGCAAGTGAGGCTTTGTTTCCCTTTAGGGGTAGTTAGTTTCTCAGGCTGTGAAGAGACGTCTAGGATTTCTAGGCACGTTCCACGGCTGCTTATAGTGTGCGCGGTTAGGATCAGCATTGCGGTCAGTCTAGTTACCACATCCCCAGAGCTCGTTCTACATTCCTACTTAGCTGGTCAGATTTGTGATCCTAAGCCACAAGGATCATAACAAAGAACAGAGCAAGACACAAAGTGCAGAGCCGAGCAAAGCAAGACACACAGTGCAGAGCCGAGAGCAGAGCAAAGCAAGACACGGAGTGCAGAGCCGAGAGCAGAGCAAAGCTGGACACACAGTGCAGAGCTGAGAGCAGAGCAAATCTAGACACAGAGTACACACAGCAGAGAAAGCAAACCAAGACAGGGATATAAATGGACACAGGAACAGGAATAGACATGGACACAGGCCAGGGTACGACACCCCACTGGGTGGCGGACACAGGACTCAGGCCAGGGTACTATGCCCCACTGGGTGGCAAACACAAGACACAGAGCAGGGTACAACATCCCACTGGGTGGTGGACACAAGAGTCACAGAGACAGGGCCTGGCACCTCAGCAGCTAAGAACTGACTGAGGGAGTAAGTTGCACAGGCCCCACCCAATGGGTGGGAAAGTCTTAAATACTGGAAGTCTCATGGCAATTGGCCGGGGACACCTTAGCAAGTTGCACACAATAAGAAACTGGAGTTTCCATCGCCACCCCCCTATGCACACAGACAGAAGGCATACACAGAGCAAGCAAGAGACATGAGGCACACAGCATGCAGCCGGCAGCAGAGAGAAGTCACAACATGGCCCAGAGAAGTGAGTGAGTTTGTGTGTAAAGCAGGTGGGGGATGGGAGGCCATGCAGTGATGCCAGCAGGGTTGTTACAGTACCCCCCATTTACAGCCACTCTTCATCAAGCTCGCCAGGATAATTTGCAGAAGAAGAATAGGTCCACACATAGACCAGGCCATCATGACATCTTCAGGGTAAAATAAGGCAAACGTGTCACCAGGAATCTCAGAAAACAAAGTCTCTTGGTGCTCAACAGGGTTAGCTTCCACAATGAGCTGGACCACCTCCTTCGAGGAAGATAGGTAACGGGACTTGAATGATGCTGTCTTAACATCTTCACCAGCCGGACACTTGGAAACTGGAAACCCTCCCACGGGGTTCAACTTTTGCCCAACAGGTAGCAGAGATGTTCTTGGATACTGAACACAGGAAAAGTCATTGGAGATGAGTGTGGAGAACAACACCTCCACCGGGTCAGAGAAAAATTGAGGTGAACAAACTTCTGTTTTGAAATCTTAACCAGCCGGCCAAAAGGACGCTGAAGGTACCCACATAGAAACCATCTTCTGCCCATTATCCAGAAGAAATCATCCAAGCGGCGGGGATGTTCCTGGGAACAGATTGCTTGTATAGTCGCTGGAGATGTGTGGAGAGATTGTCACCGCTTCCCCATCTTTGGTGACGTCACTACATCTTGACTCATCGACTAGCAGACCAGCTGAAGATGTAGATGACACTGCTGACTGACTTTGGGACCCAAATACTTCTCAAGACTGGGTAAATTCAAATGAAGCACTTTACTGGAGCTCTTGACCAGAGCGGGTGGTAGAGTCCTCGACTCAGAATGACCTATGGGCATAACAGACAGCATACAAAAAACAAACTTCTTTGTGTATAAGGCTCCAACTTGGAGCTGTAGTTGTCCTTGCAGGACTAGACTGCTCTTTAGCAGGGCTCGGCCATTGTCAGGCAACCCCCACACCGGGTTCTGGAGCTGTATGACGGAGACCACACACCGACTCCGAATGGCTGGCGACTTTACCACTCCAAAACTCCCAGAAAACAGAGAAACAGTCTTAGATTTTGATGGACAGGAAGTACTCTCGCCACGGACAGCCTCTCCTACCGGCCCAGGGTTTTGGAGTGCAGGCTTCACAGGACAGAGACCATCTGAATGTTCTTTACAGCCACAGGGATACTGTATTTCAATCTCACCACCAGATTCAGGCTGCAGATTTGCCAGCCCCCTCTTATTAGACCTCTTTGATCTTGCTGGGGTGGCTGATTTGGTAGGTTGTGGAACAGATAAGTCTTGGACGGTCATGGACGGAAGCGATGGTTTTCCCACAGGTTTCTTTCATCTGCACCATCTCGCTTGGAGGGGAAGACTTTTCAGGAGATGCAGAAGTAGGCACATCGAAGACTTTACGGAAGGTCGCCAGGAAGGCTTCCAAGTCCGTGATGATGGAATCCCCTGCTTCAAAGAGGGGGTTGATCCATTCCAAAGCATCTCCTGCTAGGTAGGGCATCATGTATCCAACAGATCAGAGGGGAAAGCGGAAGCATACCAATCGAAGTTCTGCATCCAGTGCTCCAGGAACACATGGCACTGCTTCGGATCCCCAAAGTACTTTGATGGATCCTCAGGAGCTTGCTTTTCATAGGCCAGAAGTTTATTAAAGATAGCATCAGAGACTACAATTGGTGCATCTTACTTGCTCAGAGAGTGAAAGGACATGGGACTCAGCGAGGACCATGGCCTGTGCAAACTGTCATGCTCATGCCCAGACTGGCCATGTACTCCACAAACATGTCCAGTATTGATGACTAGTGTTGAGCATTCCGATACCGCAAGTATCGGGTATCGGCCGATATTTGCTGTATCGGAATTCCGATACCGAGATCCGATACTTTCGTGATATCGGGAATCGGTATCGGGATCGATATTAATGTGTAAAATAAAGAATAAAAATAAAAAATATTGATATACTCACCTCTCCGACGCAGCCTGGAACTTACCGATGTAACCGGCATCTTCCGTTCCTAAGAATGAGCGCTTGAAAGACCTTAGATGACGAACGGAAGATGCCGGTTACATCGGTAAGGTCCAGGCTGCGTCGGAGAGGTGAGTATATCAATATTTTTTATTTTTATTCTTTATTTTACACATTAATATGGATCCCAGGGCCTGAAGGAGAGTTTCCTCTTCTTCAGACCCTGGGAACAATACAGGATACCTTCCGATACTTGGTGTCCCATTGACTTGTATTGGTATTGGGTATCGGTATCGGCGATATCCGATACTTTTCGGGTATTGGCCGATACTATCCGATACCGATACTTTCAAGTATCGGACGGTATCGCTCAACACTACTGATGACACCATCATCAGCGTTACTGTACTATTTCTATGCTTTCTTAAAAAAATGTTTCAGTTGATGATGAATCAGGTGGTGGCACAGGAGAAAGAGGAGGAGGAAAATTAGTTCTGAGATATATGGGAGAGTCAGATTATGGATGGCTTTGTAGGTCAGTATTAGTAGCTTGAATTGGATACATTGTGGAATTTAAATGATTTGCAGAGGGGAAAAGCACCAATGAAGTGAGCACACAAAAGCCAGTTTAAAGGAGCTCCCTGACAAGACACGGGTGGTTTGTATGCTGCATCATCAGAGATTGAAGCGAGGCATAAATGTTCTTAACCTAAGCACCACCTGCATGACGAAGCATCTGAATGCAAAGCATGAGCTGCAGTGAAGTACACACCTGAAAAACCAAGAAAGATCTGAGCCTCCTCTTGCTCCCTCTTCTGCTGCAGTCTTGTACTCTTTCTTTCCTTCCAGAGCAAAAGGGCCACCTGGCTCCATGCAAAGAGAGAATGTGAAAGTACCACCAGCAGCGCCATTGAGCATCTCCACACCATCACTGTCACAACTCTGTTGTCAAGTATAATCGCAAAAAAACATGGCACTCTATAGGAGTAGGTGCTGTTGGTGCTCAAGTAAGGTATCCAACCCATAGCTGTTGTCAAGTGTCCCGGTCCCGGGACCAGGGGCTTTTTACCTGTACCTAGCGCTAGGGAGTGACCTGGCTTTCCCTGCTCCCGTGATTACTTCTAATGGTGAAGATGCCGGAGTCACATACCTTTCCTTAGCTCCTGAATCTGCCCTCAGTCTGTACCCTTCCCCCACCCAGGGAAAAGGGAAGTAGTAGTGTACCGTAGTAAACCAACCAGACTTAACAAGGTAATATGAGCAGGGGTAATGGAAAATACCAAACATATAAATATAGACACACATACAGTTCAGACGAAAAGTTTGGACACACCTTCTCATTTAAAGATTTTTCTGTATTTTCATGACTATGAAAATTGTAAATTCACAATGAAGGCATCAAAACTATGAATTAACACATGCGGAATTATATACTTAACAAAAAAGTGTGAAACAACTGAAAATATGTCTTATATTCTAGGTTCTTCAAAGTAGCCACCTTTTGCTTTGATGACTGCTTTGCACACTCTTGGCATTCTCTTGATGAGCTTCAAGAAGTAGTCACCAGGAATGGTCTTCCAACAATCTTGAAGGAGTTCCCAGAGATGCTTAGCCTTGTTGGCCCTTTTGCCTTCACTCTGCAGGCCAGCTCACCCCAAACTAAGTGGCTACTTTAAAGAACCTAGAATATAAGACATATTTTCAGTTGTTTCACACTTTTTTTGTTTAATATATAATTCCACATGTGTTAATTCATAGTTTTGATGCCTTCAGTGTGAATTTACAATTTTTATAGTCATGAAAATACAGAAAAATCTTTAAATGAAAAGGTGTGTCGAAACTTTTGGTCTGTACTGTATAACAGAACTATGCACTAGGGAGTGGAGGATGAGGTTAAACTAAAGTAGGAGAAGAAAGGGAATTATCACACACTCAAAACCAAGCAACAGTCACAGGTAAATCTACCAACCATCTTCTCAAATAACCACCACCAACAACCTCCAAGCAAAGCAGCAAAAGCTTAGCAGGATTTAGTTTACATAGGAGATGGGAGTAGCTAACAGTGCTCAGTTGAGAGCCTTAGCTCCAAGAGCTCTCAACAGAGCAGATTTACCCCTGCACTGCCCCCCAAAAAATTACACCATTTAATATGAAGGTGAAGTGCTTTTATTCAGCTCAAGAGTAGGGAAAATTAGATGCTGCGGTCTTCTGGCTTCTCTTTGTCATGGTAAACCCATGACAATCCGACTGAAGTAGTCAGCTGTACAACCCCTGTTGTTGTACAAGCTGTAAATTCTAGGAATTTAGGACCTGAGAATGACGTCGCGGCTTGTGATTGGTCGTGTGGCGGTCACATGAGCGGCACGCGACCAATCAGAAGCTATGACGTCATGGAAGGCCCTAAATGTGCTCATTTTAAGCAAAGAAGGCTGCCGGCTAACAGCGGTAAAGTGCAGGGGCCTCCGGAGAGGTGAGTATATCAATATTTTTTATTTTAATTCTTTATTTTACACATTAATATGGATCTGATACCGATTCCCGATACCACAAAAGTATAGGAACTCGGTATCGGAATTCCGATACCGCAAGTATCGGCCGATACCCGATACTTGCGGTATCGGAATGCTCAACACTACTGAAGAGCCTATCATTGTCTGCACTTCTTCATAAGTTTCCCCTCTCCAATCAACTTTTTAATCAAAGTATGCTGTTCTTCTGAACAAAGTCTCGAATGACCCATATTTCTCAGGCTTTCAAGGAGAAATTCATGTACAACATGTCCTGGCTTCACCCTTAAATTAGGGCCCCCTGATTCACACCTGTTTCTTCACAGAATGATTGACCTCACTAATCGAACTCCACACTGCTATCATTTTGAACACATCCCCTTTCAATTAATTTTTCTATTACACCGACTCAAAAACCTGCAGATCATGAATGCTGAGTCTGTAGGTTTTCCTAGAATCTACTGCACCAACTGGTAACTTGTTTGACATGTGGTAATATAATTTATACCAAAAACAGTGATTAATCTGGTCAGTCATATTGGACTGCTGTTGTTTTGAACACTACTGTAAGTCATTATGAATAAATAGCTTAAAATCTGAAGAACTGTTCACAAAGAAGAACAGTTAGAATTTACGTTCGGCCTCTTGGTATCTGACCACAATCATAATTCTTGGAATCTGGATTAGGATTCACCTGAACTGAACTTATTAAGAAGAATATTTACTTAGTCAGCTATGTATAGCCACATTATGAAGGAGCTTTGAGGAGAAATAGTGAGGCTTGATCTGTCAGTTAAGTGCAAATGCCCGTGCTTTGAACCTTAATATTTCTACAACTTATTCACAGATTAAAATTACTTTTGACATTTGCAGTCAAGATTTCTAGGCATCATTTTTGGTACTGATGGGATACACAGATAAACTCTAACTGCTGACTTTAAGTATGTCATTTGAAAAGTACAATCTACCATCCCACCAACTTCGCATGAGCCTGTGCACCTAACAACCACCATCATTCTTTTGTAATATTATCTAGTGACTTACATTTTATAGAAAAATTAATTAGATATAAGGAACTATACTATGTTGTAAACCATATTTTCAAAATATCTTTAAACCTATGAGTATTCGAGTAATAGCAGCAGTTTGGTTTTGGTTATATGCCAAAATAAAGATCAGAAAACAACAGTCACATAATGGATATGAAGTCTCTATTAAAGAAGCTCTCCTCCCATCTGAATCTGCAGCACCAGTATTTATATAGGCAATTTCTAAGTAATGAAAAGTACAAATATGTTAGGAAAGTGCATTATAAAATCTGCACCAAATAAACCTGGTATTAGGGATTAAACAACATAAAAATCTATAAAATTAGAGCTGTTTCCTACATATTCTATATTTTCTATTGATATAAAAGATGTATTACCAGATACATTAAAAACACTTTAGTTCATGGTTTCCTTGGCCATAAGGTATATATCAATAGTCCATTAATTGCAATTATTTCTTAAAGATTGCACGATCCCTCATTTACTACCTGGCAGATATCTTCCCATTTCCATGTCTGTTAGTCTTGTCTTATTAATCCCCTATAGGACTGAAATCGCTCCTAATTCTTCTGTTGCTTAGTAACAACATCCACTTGTATACATTTTAATCTAATACCCTTTTCACACTTCAGCTTTGATCATTTCTTCCTAAAGAAAACAGAAACACGAACGTATCCGAGTGAAGGGTTGATAATTATTTGCTCTTTAGCTTCAGTTCATTTACATGGGGAAACAAAGGTGATTTGGACAGAACACTTTAAACTCTTGAATTAAACACAGGATTCAGAGAACGCACTCAACAAGCCTTTCAACGTAATAGCACATTTTTGTGTAATTTTTTTTAAGTGTTTATTACTCAATGTAAAAACAGTTATGAGAACTCGCAGCCGGGAAAGAATTGGAAACATGGGATTTTATGTGGAAAGCAGTTTCATATTTATATTTCTATAAATATCTTTTTATTCTAGTCATTTTTTTTAGCATTGTTGGTTCCATTTATGAGTTAGTACATTACCTTCAACAGAAGTGAAGTCAACTAAAAGAACGTCTTTCCTCTAAACCTTTTTATTAGACACATTGCATATATAGTACCTTACACAATTAGTGTTGAGCGATACCGTCCGATACTTGAAAGTATCGGTATCGGAAAGTATCGGCCGATACCGGCAAAGTATCGGATCTAATCCGATACCGATACCCGATACCCATACAAGTCAATGGGACACCAAGTATCGGACGGTATCCTGATGGTTCCCAGGGTCTGAAGGAGAGGAAACTCTCCTTCAGGCCCTGGGATCCATATCAATGTGTAAAATAAAGAATTAAAATAAAAAATAGGGATATACTCACCTCTCCGGCGGCCTCTGGCGGTTACCGCCGTAGCCGGGAGCCGTTGTACCTAAGAATGCGCGCTTGAAGGGCCTTAGATGAGGTCACTGCGCTCTGATTGGTCGCGCAGCGGTCGCGTTTTTATTTTAATTCTTTATTTTACACATTGATATTAATCCCGATACCGATTCCCGATACCACAAAAGTATCAGATCTCGGTATCGGAATTCCGATACGGCAAGTATCGGCCGATACCCGATACTTGCGGTATCGGAATGCTCAACACTATACACAATATAATAGCCTTGTAATGTTTTCATTTCCTGTTCTGTCCAGATGTATCCCAGAATTCCAAGCGGAGGAAGTTCACTGACTGCCATATTGGGACACCCAAGTGATGGGTGTCTCAATGTGGGAACTGCTGCTGGTACCAACCTATTGAGCAGTACAACCAGCAGAACACAACACACCACACACACACACTCTATATGCAGTACAAACCACGCACACACTCTCACATACTCACACACACTCACACTCTCACACACACTTACTCTCACAATCAGACATACACTCACACGTACACGTACACTCACACTCACTCACACTCACACACACATTCACACAAACACACGCAGCCTCTTGTCCTGTACACCGTCGCAAACACGCTGCTGACGGGATCAGCCAAATGATTCACTGACTGCCTCCATCTTTGTACAGTAGGAGTACATGTGCAGTTTTAATGCGACCGCTGCTCTCTCTCTGCACAAAGATGGTGGCAGTCTGATTTACTGCACCTGCACGAGTTACGCGCAGGTGCAGTGAATCATTAGGCTGTTCCCTGCGGCAGATGCACGACATGTCTACAGGCAGAGGAAGCCGGACACATTAAATGGATATTCCCATGAACGAAAGTTTATTTTAAAAATTGACTGTGTCTGACCTTGTATGGAGCATACAACATCTCCTGGGCAGGGGAGGAAGCAAAAGACAATACTGGCATTACAGCAGGAGATCGCAGAGGATTCATTTTGTCAGGTAAAAATATTCCACTGACTGTTTTTAAAAACTATTTTACCTCAGAAAATGTATCCTCTGTGATCTCCTGCTGTAATGTCAGTATTGTCTTTTGCTTCCTACCCTGCCCAGGAGCTGTGGTATGTTCGGTATACGGTCAAACACAGACAATTTTTTAAATGAACTTTTGCTCATGGGAAAACCCCTTTAAAAAGTGAATATCAACGCCAACATGGCTCCTCATAAAAAGTACGCAATTGGCAATAAAAGGAAAGCGGCAAAGGCACAACGTCAAAGACAACAACGGGCAAATGAGACTCTTGAAGAGCAACAGCATTGCTGGGACAAAAACAATGCATAAAAGTGTAGACATCAAGTACATGTGTCCCCTGATGCAAAAATCATTAGATTATCACAGGATGCCATTAGGCAACAACAGCGCCGCATGCCTGCACCCATCGTGACATTACCGCCCTCCCGATGCGATAGCATCGGTCCTCCATCTAGTTGCACAATAAGCAGCTTATGGGGATCTTCATGGTTTAAGATAGAGGATATGTTTGAATCTGCTGTAAGCTCTTAATTTTACATGAAACTCCCTTCCCATAGCTTGAAGACCACCAGAAGTGTTTTTTTTTAATCTATTGACTTTATTAGACAAAACTTTGAGGAAATATATGCATTTTTTAAAGAATTTTCTTAAAGGCAACCTGCCACTCTGTGCATGCATTTCTCTCAGTGGACAGTATGTTTTTGAGCATTAGTCAGTAGTATAATTGGTGCTTATCAACTTAAAGGAGTTGTCCATGTCTTGTGAAAGCCCCTTCTCAATTCGTATGTTTCCCACTTTAAAAACAACAACACTTAAACTCACTTCAAGGACGGTAATGTTCCAGCGAAGTCGGCACTGTCTCTCCCGGCAATCGCATCACAGTGTGACATCACGCGAACCCTGTGGCCAATCAGAGGCAATTTTACTCTCCCCGCCTTCAGACCAATAGCTTACGCCTGGAGGAAGAGAAAACAGAAGCCCTCACTTTCTCAAGATGTAAGCGATTTTTTCAAGGTGGTGAGATTGGCCACAGGATTCGTGTGATGTCATACTGTGATGCAATTGACGAGAGAGACAGTGCCGAAACTGCCGAAATAGCAGGGTTGTTGTTTTAAAAGGGGAAAACATACAGATTGAGAAGAGGGTGTCCTGAGTATTGGACAACTGTTCCTGCTCTTCCAATGCTTCAATAGTGTCCTCTGTATTTATAGTAACAGCAAAGGCTGTCAGTCACTGAATGCAGCCGCTCATTCAAGTTCTAAGCAAAGAAAAGAATATTAAATTGATAAAAAAACAGGTGACATTGAGTCTGTTCTCGCAAAACTGTATGAACTCCACCTGTTCTGTAATATGCTGCCTCCAGAACACATCGCACGTTCAACATGAAAGGCTCCCTTATAGCCAGTATAGATTCATGGGAATACTTGTCCTAGTGACAAGAAATTAATAAATAAATGGAATATTGACACTATGATCTGTTTTAGAATTTTCTGTATCATATTATATAGCAGGTAGGCTTCTGCTATAATGTTTAGTTACATTGGCATTAAAGACTTATGGAAAAGATCCAAATCCTTTTTGACATTTACAGTATAAATACATACTGAACATTTTCCTCTGACATACATATGTGATATTTTTGTGCTATAATATAGCAATATTGTAGAATACCCCTGGACTGGCTGCAATTCACATCACAACTACTTGGCGTCCACACAGAAATTTATAGCGTACACATCTTGTGACAGTATATCAAGAATTCATGTAATTTTAAAAAATCTAGTCATCTTCCACCCCACCTCTCAAGAAACGTTGAATAAAGAAAAAAGGTAAGGAAGAACACATCTGTACGTATGCACCAGGTTCAATTATATCTATTTCCTCAAACACAGAAGTTAAAGTAGAACATTATAAAGTTGAACACAAGAATCCATATGGATTAGATACAAAAAATTAATTAAGCCTCACATTGATTATGCATAATTTTGCTATACAGTAATATTTTTTTCGTATAGTATACGTTTTTACTTTTTATTATTACCACTGTGATTTGCCAATTGTCTGATAGAAGACCCTTAATAGCCTGATACAATGCTAAGTTTACAACAGGATGACAGACAGAAACATTAAACCCCGTTAATCATTATTTCTACACTCTACTTTGAGGTACCGCTATTTAGATTATTCAAAACAAAGATTAATCAAAAAGTTAGGGAGTCTAAAAAACACACCAATAGTCATAACAGTAACAAGGAGAAGAATCCATCATATAGATCCAATAAGCATATGGAGTTATGAACCCACGAATACCGGTAAAAATACATTTTTATTACTAAATAATAAAGTCCAAAATTCATGAAAAAATAAGTAATAATGAAACATAAAGAGTAAAAATAATGAGGTATGGAATGATGACTCAAACAAGGAGAAAAACAGGAACAGGTAACCATAGACAGCAATTTATGCTAAGCTGTAAGTCATTATGAGTAAGCAATAACTATCTAGGCAATATAAGGATACAATATGTATTAATAGAATCAGTTAGTACCAAAAAGAAATTGACATATAAAGTGGCTACAGTCCAGATCAAATCCTACTCATTCTTTATCAAAAGTAGAAATGTAAACTATTACTCAGTTGTGATGTATACAAAAGTATGACATATGGTACCATAATACGACAAAACAGCATTTACCTATGATTAAGGTGCCCCTGTGCACTCCTTTAAACCTCAAAGTGAGCTTCGCGTAGGTTTTTGTATGCAAGTGTGTGGTGTTCAATCTTATATTGTCCCCATCAGGGGTTACTGAGCGTGCCGCAATGATGCTCAAGCTTAGTGATGTCCACACTGATGAGAGTGCATTGCATCCGGCAATCCCTCTATGTGACTGCAGACTTGGGAATCCTCACATCGTGCACAGGGCGAACTGTCAGGATTCTCTGGTGAAAGAGATGGGAGCGGAAAGTCACATGACCACAAGTATGCGATTTGAAAACACATGCCACGTAGACATGTGCCGCCTCACTCAATTCATGTACAGTGAGTGAGGCTGGAAACAGTCTAGTCTGAATGTGGCAAGCAGTATGAGGTCACTGGAGCCGACACTGAAGAGTGCTTACGCACTGTGAGGATTCCTAAGACTGCAATCACATAAAATGACTGCAGACATGAACCCCAAGCCTGGACAACCCCTATAATCAATGGGGCCATTCTAGTAAGATGCATGTGCCTCCAACAGACATGTACTCCAGTCACAGATGTCCCATTCTGCTCATATTGGCGTACCTGTCTGAGACTGGTTTGAAAATGCCAAAAAATTGTAATAAGTTTGCGCAACTTGCGAGTTGTGTGACTTATTAAGGTGTTTTTACACCAGGAGCCTGATGTAAGTGCGGCGCCCCAGTGTTCTGGTCATCGCAGTGATGTCATTATCCTTGCAGGGGAGAAGTGATGTCATGTCTGAAGGCAATGAAAGACAACCACATTCAGGTATCACACACATACAACAAGTTCACACTCCAGACCAGAAGGGGGAGCTCTAAGCCTGTTTAGGGTGAACTCCCCTATTTAACATCCTGATCTGGAGGGAAAAGGGGTTCAGAGTTCAGTTCCTGTCAGGAGAGAGAAGGAGAGGAGCTCTGCTGGCATGAAGTGCTGCAACTCCTGGGAAAAGACACTAAAAGATGAACATACTGCAGAGAGTGTGCAGGAAAGCAGAGCACAGGGGAGGAATACCAGAGGGAGATCAGCCAGGAACAAGCTGCTCCTTTCTGAGGCGCAGAAGCCGGTAGCCAGAAACACCGAGGGAGTAACTGTCTCCAAGCCTTGCTCCAGAGACCGGCACAACAGTTAATTCCAAGTTGGCTGCCCGACCTTAATACCTAAGAAGACACAGTGGCAACTTGCGGGGGCCGGGGCATCTCTAGGGTCCCTACAAAAAGCCTCAGGCCATCAGTGATATGGGTTTGTCCTATCCATACTATCTGGGGGACAGAGAGGAAGAAATAACATCTAGAACATCCACGAAAGTTGTGAGGACCTTACCGGGAAGCTCAGCAGGGAGGTACTACAACACACAGGCGCTAGTAGGAAGGCTACTGATTTCCTCCTGGATAAGGGGACTCTGGATTTGCCTTCAGACCGGCCGGACTCTGCCTGCCCTGTCATCTGGCACTCCGGGCTGAGGATACCATCTGAAGTCTTCAGTAAACAAGGTAAAAGACTGCAAACCTGTCTCCTCATTCTTTACTGCACCTTGCCCATATATAAACTCTTTTACTGGACACCCCTGAGGGCCAAGGACCGGGTCAGCCACCGTGACATTCCCCGAACCATAGGACCCGGTGCCGGGTACCCCATTGCCCTACTCTGGGGGCGATCCATAAAGATCTTAATGAACTGGGCCCTTGAGGTTTCTTACTTATAAAAGATAACACACGTCTGGTTATACTTAATGACATGCAAGGAAATATTTTTTATATGCCTGTTCAAATGTGTATTAAAATTATAGGTCATTGGTTAGAAGTACAAGCAACATTGTATTAGGGCTAAAAGGTTATGTTCAGTAAGATGTTTTTCACTTTGTAATTGGTAAAATCCGGCTGAATCCGATAGCTTACCGAGTCTATGTAATTACTACAAAGGTTACTATAGTAACTACAAAGGACAGCATTAAATCCCAGCAGTGTATAAAAGGCATATATTAACATAAGATAAACTCTCTTAAAGTACATTCTATTTTATGAGGGCTAAAAGATTAAAACTTGTATTTTATAAAATGCTTTGTAATACCATTGTTTTATCACTTCCAACAGCTACAGCCTGAACTTATGACCTTTCTTTTCATTTTGCCATCTGCTCTACCTTTTTTTAATTAGTAGAACTCATTATGATCTACGGTATGTGTAATTACTTATCTCTTGAGAATGGAGTCTCTGTGCGATTCCATGAGTAGCTGTAGCTAATTGGTATGAGGGTTTCCTGATTCTTCACCAAATGCATCGGGCACGTTGGAATCGGAAATGCCCACCGCTTTGTTCCCAGGGAAGGAAGATAAGTAGCTGTCTGGGGCATCCGGCAGTGGCTTTTTCTCCCCTCTACACCAAAAAATACACACACGTGTTCTAGCCAAGTTAGGAGGAATATCCTACAGCCAAATGAGCGTTTGGTCATCAGCTGAATTGTGGATCTCATAAGCAGTAACTTTGGTATTTAGGACACTTTTGTGCATTTTTCAGTTTTTATATTTAGATGCTATTTTATATATGTCCTTATAGAGGCTTTTCCACTAAATACAGTTTTAAACTATTCATAGGATAGGTGATAAACGTATAATTACTGGGGAGTCTAACTGATGGATCTCAAGAAAAAGGGGCCTAAAGTCCCTTTATGAATTGAGTAGTCATACACATGCTCTATTCAAGTCTGATGGAAACATCTGCTGTGTTCAGTCCTATGGAAGTGAATGGGGCTGTAAATGTTCATGCACACAACGGCTATATTCACACTGAACTTGTTAGGACCCCGGTTTGCTGTATTATGGAGAGTCCCAGCATTCAAACACTCAGTGCACATACATTTTTTATTTACCCTGGTGATAACATGATTTAATACAAAAACCCTTTTATTTGCTTTATTTTCACTCTATGGCAACATTGATCATTCAAAATAAGCTGCAAACTCAATAAAACATTTTTTTCCAGAGATCTTTGTCTTTAGTAATCGAGTCCCCTGTGTTTTATGCAGTCATGAACTTCTATGATTTTTTTTGGATTCCTTACTGTGTGTAAAACATAATAATTGCATAGTGCGAGCAGAAGAGATTGATACTGATGCTAAAAGTTTTAAGGATAAACAAGGAATTAATTGTTTATAAATACTTTACTTAAAGCATCACTCCAGCGTTTTTTATTTCCAGTGCTGGAGTGGTGATACTAATTAGTATAAGACTAGAGATGAGCGGACCACTGGATGTTCGAGTCTGGCTGAAAAGTTAAAGAAAGTTCTGGTTTGGGTACCAGACCAGCACCCGAACCCAAACCCCATTCAATTGAATGGGGGCACGAACATACAATGCTTGCCACACTGTCATCATTACCACCATTCAGACAGCATGAGCCCGCAGCTGTGATCGGATGTAAAAGTTTACCTCCGGTCACTGGTGTCGACTGATGGGACTACTGCTCTTATCAGCCTATGCCTGCTTCCACTAGCAGCTGCTGATGGTAGTATTCATCAGCCACTGCCGGCTGTCTAAATGAATAATAATAAAAAAACATTGTTGAGCCATTAAACCCTGCTGTTCTGTTTAGATTTCACATAAAAAAATTGTACCAAATAAAGTAAACAAAAATTTTTAAAAAAAAAATTCCCACAGAGAGTACCCCCCTAATGACGAAAAGTCAGGGACCCTCAAGTCTCAGAATCACACGCTGAATTTTTATAACATTATAGAATTTCAAAAACGGTCATTTTTGACCAACAGAACAGCAGGGTTAAAGGGAATCTGTGAGCAGGTTTTTTCTATATGATGTGAGAGCAGCATGATGTAGGAAAATAGACCTTGATTCCAGTGACACTTACTGGGCTGCATATTGTCATTTTCATCTAATCACTGTTTTCTCTTTTGCAGATCTAGCAGTGCTCAGAATGCTGATGCCTGTATAACCCCGCCCACACCACTGATTGGCAGTTTTCTATATATACTGTACACTGAGAGAAGGCTGGGAATCAGTGGTGTGGGCGGGGTTATACAAAGCAAGCTGACAAGAGGGCACAAGGCACCTAGTCCTGTAGTGATAATCTTCTGCTGATAAAATATATATTTTATTGAAACAGTAACACATAGCCTTGTAATTAACACATTGCTGGAATAAGGATCTCTGCCCCTACATCATGCTGCTCTCAATTACATATCTAAAAATCATTTTGACAGATTCCCTTTAATTATACAAAAACATTTTGCTATTATTTCCATATTAATGTTATTTGCAGTGTTTTTTCTATTTTTACTTTTGTGGTGTTTGTGTGCAAAATGGACATCATTAAAGACAGCATAGATATGAGCCCAGTAATAGTCAATGACATAATTTACTTTAAAAATTATGCATTAGTATAGAAATTATTACAAACTGTGCCTTTGGACTACATCCCATGGATGAGATTTGGGTGCATAGAATTGGGCTAAATGACACGCAAAATGTGCGCCAATCTATTATCATCTATTATCATCACAACGGTCTTTTGTATAACTGTTTAGCCCAGTTTAATGGTAGTGTATTGGTAACTGTCCATAATACAGGTCCGCAATGTAAGGCTACGTTCACACTATCAGTATTTGGTCAGTATTTCACATCAGTATTTGTAAGTCAAAATCAGGAGTGGGTCATAAATCCAGAAGTGGTGACGTTTCTATTATACTTTTCTTCTGATTGTTCCTCTCCTGGTTTTAGCTTACAAATACTGATGTAAAATACTGATAGTGTGAATGTGGCCTTAATACAAATACTAAGAATTACACCCAGTATATGGGCGTTCGTCTGGGGAGGAAATCGAACTACAATAGAAAGCCAGACTGAAAAGCGTAAGATAAACTGATGACATACTGATGTAATGCAAAACAAATCCTGATCGTATGTGAAGGTATCTGTATTTTTTAACATTCTGCATAGATTTCATAGAACAGTATTCACCAGAATATGTCAAAATAGATGACAGCAGAGTATGCTACGTTTCTAAAATATGTCATTCTCCCATGTAACTGCCCCGCAGAGAGACATTATGTACTGCAAGAACTGATGATAAAATGATGATGAAAAATATGCCAAATGTGAGAGCAGCCTTAGGTCTTTTCAACTCCTTAATGAAGACAATGTGTTAGATACTGAAATGAAATATTGATGTTTTTTCTTTTTCCGTATCAAATTCACTTTTCTTACCGTGATTTTCTTAACAGAATAATCTTTTATTTGCAGTTTTTGTAATGTTTCAGAAATTATAATGCAACAAATAGCATATGTGAACTAAATCTAAGCTATTGTCTTGTAAAGGCTAAAAATGCTACTCAGACCTATAAAATTGCTGCACATTGAAAAAAAAAAATGAGCATAAAAAATGGGTGTATGCAAATCTAAACGTGAATATAACAATTTAACTGTATTTGGAAACAAAATGATTAAGCAAAAGCAATTTACATGTGTGAATGAGCGCTAAGAATGCTTTTTGATAGCCCCAGTGCATGAGTATTTTACGACAGCTCCTTCAGTCGGTATTTTGTACCACTTGGTTAGGTTTACCTGCTGCACGCTTGATGCTTTAACTTTCAAAATTGACACATGTAGTATAATAGTATATGCAAAGTGGATCAGTTTTAATTTTACTTTATTCATATGATCAGTGTTGGACTGGGGTGCCAAGGGTCCACCAGTAACATTGACTTTGGTGGGCCCAGTTTTCACCTGCATAGCAATATTACACTACCCTCACTCACAAACTTACCTACATCTCTAACAGGAGATGTAACAGGACTAACCAGGCGGCATTGCTTTGTTCAGCGGAGGACAACTGTAATGAGAGGCTGACACAGTGAGTAGGCCCAAATAAGTAAGTAGGCTAAATGCAGTTCAAAATTGGTAACAGGACTAAACTGCTGGCGTTGCTTTGTTCAGCGGAGGACAATTGTAAGGAGTGGCTGACACAATGAGTAGGCCCTAATAATAATGTAGGCTAAATGTCTGCCAAAATTTTTTTCATAAATAACCAGGTGTTATAGCTGGGTACAGGGGTGGGCTCCTCTGCTGAGTAGCAGACAGTGGTAGTAGGTGCAAAGTATTAACTGGTCTAAATGGAGGCCAGGGCCCCTGTATATTTTAACTATCATCTATCATTTCAACAAATTTGTATTGGCAGTGCCATTGAAGGATTTAACAGCACAGACTACACAGTGGTGGAGCAGGGAGAGGTAAGCATTGCAAGTGGTAGAGCACTCTTCGAGCTGGGGGGGAACACTCTCTTGTGGCAGTGGTACTGGCACAGGGCCCCTCATATTACAACGGTGTGTCTGACGTTGGTTGTGCACCACCACCATCAGAGACACTTCATTGTACTATGAGGGACCCTGTGCCAGTGCCATCGCCCAAGATTGGGCCCACCTACCTGTCCAGGCAAACGGCACTCTCACGGGTGCTTGCGCCAGGTGGTAACCACGGCCCTGTGGGGGGAGTCAGCCCATTTAGGGAGGTATAAAAATGGCCTATGGTGGACATTCAGCAGCTGCAAATGGAGGAATTGGAGAAGTCATTAAGAGGAGGCCAAAAGCAAGACATTTTTCATGCAAGCTACATGTCAGCAGGGGAAGGTGAGGCCAAATAATTTGAAATCCATGATTGGTTCATTTTAATGAAGGTTAGATCATCAACATTTCAGGTAGCCAGACGTGTCCTTTTTTCGGTCAGTATTGAACCAGCAGCACTGAATACTCTTTCTGATAGCACACTAGCAGCAGGGCAAGCGAGCTCCTGTAATGCATATTCTGCCAATTCAGGCCAGGTGTCTATTTTAGATGCCCAGTAATCAAAGGCGAATGACCTGTGAGGGAGAACATCGATAAGGGCAGAAAAGTAGTTCATAGCCATACTGGAAAAATGCTGTCTCCTGTCACTTTGAATCGATGCAGCAGTACCTGTCGTGTCAGCGGTCATTGCAAAATCACTCCACAACCTGGTCATAAAACCCCTCTGTCCAACGCCACTTCGGATTTGTGCACCTCTAACACCTCTGCCATGTTGCCCACTACGGCTCGTGTGAGAACCATCACCGCCGCTGTGTGCTGGGAATGCCTGAACCAAATGGTCTACAAGAGTTGAGGCAGGCCAACCAGCAATCGTCATCGGTCATCATTTTGATAATGCGGGGGTCCCTTTTTAGGATATGCAAGGCATACTCAGCCATGTGGGCCAATGTTCCAGGTGTCAATTCACTGCTTGTGCTGGGTTGAGGAGCACTTTCTTGCAAATCAACATCACTTGTGTCCCGCAAAAACCCTGTACCTGACCTTGCAACGCCACCAGTTTCTATTGCCCCCTGAGAAGCATCCTCCTCCCATAAATATTCATCCCCATCATCCTCCTCCTCCTCCTCGTCATCCGCCACCTTGTCCAGGAGAGTTTCCTGACCAGACAATGGCTGACTGTCATCAAGGCTTCCCTCCTCCTTGGCTGCAGATGCCTGCTCCCTAATGTGTGTCAAACTTTGCATCAGCAGACGCATTAGTGGGATGCTCATGCTTATGATGGCGTCGTCTGCACTTACCCGCCATGTGCATTCCTCAAAACACTGAAGGACTTGACAGAGGACTTATAGCTTCGACCACTGCACACCAGACAACTCTATGTCTGCCATCCAAGTGCCTGCCCGTGTATGTGTATTCTCCCACAAATAAATTACAGCACGCCTCTGTTCGCAAAGCCTTTGAAGCGAAGCATGTGCAGTGTGGAGTTCCACCTTGTTGCAACGTCGATTATTAGGCGGTGCTGGGGAAGATTCAGCGATCACTGATGGTTCAGCATATGGCTGGAGTGTATGGTTAACCGTAAGATGTGCGAGCAAAGTCTTTGCATCTTCAGGAGCAGGGCTGGTAAACCCGGATAATTTTTCAGGAAGCACTGCACCACCAGGTTCAAGGTGTGAGCCAGGCAAGGTATGTAGTTCAGTTCTGAAAGGGCTATGGCAGCCATAAAATTACTTCCGTTATCACTGACTACCTTGCCTGCCTCAAGGTGTACACTGCCCAGCCATGACTGAGTTTCTTGCTGCAAGTACTCGGCCAGTACTTCCGCGGTGTGTCTGTTGTCGGCCAAACACTTCATTTTTAACACAGCCTGCTGACGCTTACCACTAGCTGTTCGATAATGGGACACCTCGTGTGCAACACTGGCAGCTGCGGATGGAGTGGTCATGCGACTGTGCTCTGTGGACGAGCTTTCACTTCTGGAGGAGGAGGAGGGGTGGCGAACGCCTACAGCCAATTGTTTCCTAGACCGTGGGCTAGGCAGAAGTGTCCCACTATGGCTGTCCCCAGTGGACCCTGTATCCACCACATTAACCTAGTGCGCCGTGATGGACACATAACATCCCTGGCCATGCATCTGTTGTGAGGTGCACCTTTCCACTTACTGATTGCCTCAGTGCATGGACAATGCGGTCTTTGACATGCTGATAGAGGGCTGGGATGGCTTTTCTTGCAAAGAAGTGCTGACTGGGTAGGTCATAGCGTGGTACTGCGTAGGCCATCAGGTCTTTGAAAGCTTTGCTTTCAACCAACCGGTAGGGCATCTGTTATGGACCTGGTGGTTGGGAGAACCTGGAATGACCTGATGAGTAAACTCAAAAAACGGAACTAGCTCTGGGGAAGTGGGAACTCTGCTGACCGCAAACTCTACTCCTATCGCACACACTAGAAATAGCCGTGGAGCGTACCTAACTCTCCCTAGACGCCTCTTCACAGCCTAAGAGCTAACTACCCCTAAAGATAGAAATAGAAGCCTAACCTTGCCTCAGAGAAAATTCCCCAAAGGTAAAGGCAGCCCCCCACATATATTGACTGTGAGTTAAGAGGAAAGTCACAAACACAGGAATGAAACAGGTTTTAGCATAGGAGGCCAGACTTACTAAATAGTCAGAGGATAGAAAAGAATACTATGCGGTCAGCATAAAAAAACTACAAAACCACGCAGAGTATGCAAAAAGACCCCCGCACCGACTCACGGTGTGGAGGTGCAACACTGCACCCCAGAGTTTCCAGCTAGCAAGGAAACATCATGATAGCAAGCTGGACTATAATTTAGCAGTGCTAAGAAATATATTCAGGCAGCAGTAACAACACATGAACTAGCAAGGACTTAGCTTCTGCTGGAGTAGACAGATCCTCAGAGAAGTCCAAGAGAGATCTGAACCAATTCTGATACATTGACAGATGGCATCAGGTAACGATCTGAGTGGAGTTAAATAGGGAAGCCAGCATAGCAACATAACGAGAGCAGCTGATAAAGTCAACCTAGTGACCAGCAGTTCCGCTCGAAGCCACCAGAGGGAGCCCAAGAGCAGAACTAACCAAAGTACCATTCATGACCACAGGAGGGAGTCCGAGAACGGAATTCACAACAGTACCCCCCCCTTGAGGAGGGGTCACTGAACCCTCACCAGGGCCCCCCGACCGATCAGGACGAGCCAAATGAAAGGCACAAACTAAATCGGCAGCATGGACATCGGAGGCAACAACCCAGGAATTATCCTCCTGACCAATAGCCCTTCCACTTAACCAGGTACTGAAGCTTCCGTCTCGAAATACGAGAATCCAAAATCTTTTCCACCACATACTCCAACTCCCCCTCAACCAACACCGGAGCAGGAGGATCAACGGAGGGAACCATAGGCGCCACGTACCTCCGCAACAACGACCTATGGAACACATTATGGATGGCAAAAGAAGCTGGAAGGATCAAACGAAATGACACAGGGTTGAGAATTTCAGAAATCTTATAAGGACCAATGAAACGAGGCTTAAACTTAGGAGAAGAAACCTTCATAGGAACATAACGAGAAGACAACCAAACCAAATCCCCAACACGAAGTCGGGGACCAACACAACGACGGCGGTTAGCGAAACGTTGAGCCTTCTCCTGGGACAACGTCAGATTGTCCACTACGTGAGTCCAAATTTGCTGCAACCTGTCCACCAAAGAATCCACACCAGGACAGTCAGAAGGCTCAACCTGCCCCGAAAAAAAACGAGGATGAAAACCAGAATTGCAAAAAAAAGGCGAAACCAAAGTAGCCGAACTAGCCCGATTATTAAGGGCGAACTCAGCCAATGGCAAGAAGGTCACCCAATCATCCTGATCAGCAGAAACAAAGCATCTCAGATAGGTTTCCAAAGTCTGGTTGGTTCGTTCGGTTTGGCCATTTGTTTGAGGATGGAAAGCCGAAGAAAAAGACAAATCAATGCCCATCTTAGCACAAAAGGACCGCCAAAACCTAGAGACAAACTGGGAACCTCTGTCCGACACAATGTTCTCCGGAATGCCATGCAAACGAACCACATGTTGAAAAAATAATGGCACCAAATCAGAGGAAGAAGGTAATTTAGGCAAGGGTACCAAATGGACCATCTTAGAAAAGCGATCACAAACCACCCAGATGACAGACATCCTTTGAGAGATAGGAAGATCTGAAATAAAATCCATTGAAACATGCGTCCAAGGCCTTTTCGGGACTGGCAAGGGCAAAAGCAACCCACTGGCACGAGAACAGCAGGGCTTAGCCCAAGCACAAGTCCCACAGGACTGCACCAAAGAACGCACATCCCGTGACAAGGAAGGACACCAAAAGGACCTAGCCACCAAATCTCTGGTACCAAAAATCCCAGGATGACCAGCCAACACTGAGCAATGAACCTCAGAAATAACTCTGCTAGTCTATCTATCAGGGACGAACAATTTCTCCGCTGGACAACGGTCAGGTCTATCAACCTGAAACTCCTGCAGCGGCCGCCGCAAATCAGGGGAGATGGCAGACAGAATTACCCCCTCTTTGAGAATACCAGCCGGCTCAGGGACTCCCGGAGAATCAGGCACAAAACTCCTAGAAAGGGCATCCGCCTTCACATTCTTAGAACCTGGAAGGTATGAGACCACAAAATCGAAACAGGAGAAAAACAGCGACCATCGAGCTTGTCTAGGATTCAACCGCTTGGCAGACTTGAGATAAGTCAGATTTTTGTGATCCGTCAAGACCACCACACGGTGCTTGGCTCCCTTAAGCCAATGTCGCCACTCCTCGAATGCCCACTTCATAGCCAGCAGCTCCCGATTGCCAACATTATAATTACGCTCAGCAGGCGAAAACTTTCTAGAAAAGAAAGCACATGGATTCATCACAGAGCCATCAGAACTTTTTTGAGACAAAACAGCCCCTGCTCCAATCTCAGAAGCATCAACCTCGACCTGAAAAGGGAGCGAAACATCTGGCTGACGCAACACAGGGGCCGAAGAAAAACGATGTTTCAGCTCCTGAAAAGCCTCAACGGCCGCAGAGGACCAATTCACCACATCAGCACCTTTCTTTGTCAAATCAGTCAAAGGTTTAACCACACTAGAAAAATTAGCGATGAAGCGACGGTAAAAATTAGCAGAGCCCAGGAATTTCTGGAGGCTCTTCACAGATGTAGGTTGAGTCCAATCATAAATGGCCTGAACATTAACAGGATCCATCTCGATAGTAGAAGGGGAAAAAATGAAGCCCAAAAAGGAAACCTTCTGAACTCCGAAAAGACATTTAGACCCCTTCACAAACAAGGAATTAGCACGAAGGACCTGGAATTCCATTCTGACCTGTTTCACATGAGACTCCCAATCATCCAAAAAGACCAAAATATCATCCAAATATGCAATCATGAATCTATCCAGATACTTTCGGAAGATGTCATGCATAAAGGACTGAAACACAGATGGAGCATTTGAAAGCCCGAATGGCATTACCAGGTACTCAAAATGGCCCTCGGGCGTATTAAATGCTGTTTTCCATTCATCGCCCTGTTTACTACGCACAAGGTTATACGCCCCTCGAAGATCTATCTTGGTGAACCAACTAGCCCCCTTAATCCGAGCAAACAAATCAGACAGCAGAGGCAAAGGGTACTGAAATTTGACCGTGATTTTATTGAGAAGGCGGTAATCTATACAGGGTCTCAGAGAACCATCCTTCTTGGCCACAAAAAAAGAACCCTGCTCCCAACGGTGATGAAGACGGGCGAATATGCCCTTTCTCCAAGGACTCCTTCACATAAGTCCGCATAGCGGCGTGCTCTGGCACGGATAAATTGAAAAGTCGGCCCTTAGGAAACTTACTACCAGGAATCAAATTAATAGCACAATCACAATCCCTATGAGGGGGTAGGACACTGGATTTGGGCTCATCAAATACATCCTGGTAATCCGACAGAAACTCAGGGACTTCAGAAGGAGTGGAAGCAGAAATTGACACCAATGGAACATCACCATGTACCCCTTGACAACCCCAACTAGACACAGACATTGATTTCCAATCCAATACTGGATTATGAACCTGTAGCCATGGCAAACCCAACACGACCACATCATGCAAATTATGCAACACCAAAAAGCGAACATCTTGCCGATGTGCAGGAGCCATGCACATGGTCAACTGAGTCCAGTACTGAGGTTTATTCTTGGCCAACGGCGTGGCATCAATTCCCCTTAATTGAATAGGATACTGCAAAGGCTCCAAGAAAAAAACACAGCGCCTGGCAAACTCCAAGTCCATCAAATTCAGGGCAGCGCCTGAATCCACAAATGCCGTAACCGAGTAGGATGACAAAGAGCAAATCAGAGTAACAGACAAAAGAAATTTAGGCTGTACAGTACCAATGGTGACAGACCTAGCGAACCGCTTAGTGCGCTTAGGACAATCAGAGATAGCATGAGTGGGGTCACCACAGTAAAAACACAGCCTATTCTGACGTCTGTGTTCTTGCCGTTCAGTTCTGGTCAAAGTTCTATCACATTGCATAAGCTCAGGCCTCTGCTCAGAGGACACCGCCAAACTGTGCACAATTTTGCGCTCGCGCAAACGCCGATCAATTTAGATGGCCAAGAACATTGACTCATTCAGACCAGCAGGCGTGGGGAATCTCACCATAACATCCTTAAGGGCTTCAGAAAGACCCTTTCTAAAAATTGCTGCCAGGGCACACTCATTCCATTGAGTAAGCACAGACCATTTTCTAAACTTCTGACAATATATCTCCGCTTCATCCTGACCCTGACACAAAGCTAGCAAGATTTTCTCTGCCTGATCCACTGAATTCGGTTTGTCATAAAGCAATCCAAGCGCCAGAAAAAACGCATCTACATTAAGCAAAGAAATAATAATTTTTACTTGCTGAATGGGGTCACCAGAGGAGCGGGGTTTCAAAGCAAGAAACAGTTTACAATTATTTTTGAAATTCAGAAACTTAGATCTATCCCCAGAAAACAAATCAGGAATTGGAATTCTAGGCTCTAACATCGGATTCTGAACTACATAATCTTGAATGCTTTGTACCCTTGCAGTGAGATGATCCACACAAGAGGACAGACCTTGAATATCCATATCTACACCTGTGTCCTGAACCACCCAGGGGTTAAGGGGAAAAGAGAGACAAAACACACTGCAAAGAAAAAAAATGGGTTCAGAACTTCTCTTATCCCTCTTTTGAGATGCATTAACACTTTATGGGCCAGCTGTACTGTTATGGACCTGGTGGTTAGGAGCACCTGGAATGACCTGATGAGTAAACTAAAAAAACGGAACTAGCTCTGGGGAAGTGGGAACTCTGCTGACCGCAAACTCTACTCCTATCGCACACACTAGAAATAGCCGTGGAGCGTACCTAACTCTCCCTAGACGCCTCTTCACAGCCTAAGAGCTAACTACCCCTAAAGATAGAAATAGAAGCCTAACCTTGCCTCAGAGAAAATTCCCCAAAGGTAAAGGCAGCCCCCCACATATATTGACTGTGAGTTAAGAGGAAAGTCACAAACACAGGAATGAAACAGGTTTTAGCATAGGAGGCCAGACTTACTAAATAGTCAGAGGATAGAAAAGAATGCTATGCGGTCAGCATAAAAAAACTACAAAACCACACAGAGTATGCAAAAAGACCCCCGCACCGACTCACGGTGTGGAGGTGCAACACTGCACCCCAGAGCTTCCAGCTAGCAAGGAAACATCATGATAGCAAGCTGGACTATAATTTAGCAGTGCTAAGAAATATATTCAGGCAGCAGTAACAACAAATGAACTAGCAAGGACTTAGCTTCTGCTGGAGTAGACAGGTCCTCAGAGAAGTCCAAGAGAGATCTGAACCAATTCTGATACATTGACAGCTGGCATCAGGTAACGATCTGAGTGGAGTTAAATAGGGAAGCCAGCATAGCAACATAACGAGAGCAGCTGATAAAGTCAACCTAGTGACCAGCAGTTCCGCTCGAAGCCACCAGAGGGAGCCCAAGAGCAGAACTAACCAAAGTACCATTCATGACCACAGGAGGGAGTCCGAGAACGGAATTCACAACAGGCATCATCTCTAACGAGATTAGTCTAGCTATGTGGGCGTTCAAACCCTGTGTACGCGGATGATAGGATGAGTACTTTCTTTTCCTAGAGAGAGTCTCTTGTAGGGTGAGCTGGACTGGAGAGCTGCATATGGTGGAACTAGCGGTGGTGGTGGTGGTGGTGGACATGGCGGATTGAAAGAGGGTTGGTGATGGTATTCTTGATGTTGGCCTACATACAGTGTTTCCTACCAATAACCTTGTGCTTTACCTTGACTGCTTTGGCCTTGCGATGATACCTCCACATTTGCTGCTGGTGGTGTCCTAACCGGTGGGCTTACAGTGAGGGAAGCAATGTAGCGTTGCTGACTACCTTCATTCTGAGCTGGTGCACCAACGGTATGTGACGCTTGGTAGTTAGTCCAGACTTGCAAGTGCATGCTGGTTAAATGTCTATGCATGCACGTTGTATTTAAACTTTGAAGATTCTTCCCTCTGTTAAAGGTCTTTGAGCATTTTTTACAGATAACTTTTGACTGATCATTCGGATCTTGGTTAAAAAATTGCCACACTACACTCTTCCTACTATCAAATTCCTTTTCAGGCATTGCACGCTGTGCTACTTTCACCGGATGGCCACACTGTCCTAAAACTGTTTTTGTTTTTGACACACATTTTGGCCTGATATGGGCCTGCCAGATGACAGCTGTTGCAATGTAGATGGCTGCTGTGGATCATCCTCCTCCGCTTCTGAGCTACTGGCAGCCGCACCCTCTTCCCCCAATGGCTGCCAATCTGGGTCAACAACCGGGTCATCTATCACCTCCTCTTCAATGTCATGTGTACCTTCCTCTGTGTCACCATGTAAGGTGCTATAGCGTTCGGGACGGGGCACCATAGTCTGTGTACTCTCTGGCTCAGTACACTGCGAGGGCAATGTAGTGATCTGAGTCAATGGAACAGCATAATAATCTAGCTGTGGCTGTGCATCAGTGCACTCCATGTCCGATTCATCTTGTAATGGGCAGTTAACAATTTCCCTTTCTAACCCAGGCACGGTATGTTTAAAAAGCTCCATGGAGTAACCTGTGGTGTCGCCTGACGCATCCTTCACTTTTGGTTTGGGTGCAGGACACAAGGAAACGTCTTGTTCCTGACCGGGAGCATCCACTGACGACTCACTGCTTTTATATTTCGAACTTTCTGAAGAGGAGGCGAAAGAGCTAGAGGCTGAGTCAGCAAGGAAAGCCAAAACTTTTTCCTGCTGCTCCGGCTTTAAAAGCTGTTTTCCTACTCCCAGATAAGGGAGCCTTCGAGGCCTTGTGTAGCCAGACGATGACGCTGGCCCAACACCTCCACCCTTAGGTGCTATTTTGCTTTTCCCACTACCACCAGATGCTCCACCACCACCACCATCAGTACCATCTGGCAACGACCGCCCATGGCCTCTTCCACCAGACTTCCTCATTTTTGGGAAAATGTAACCAAAATAACAACCGTTATATGGTACAGTAAAACAAGGTAGAAGGTGTATATAAACTTGTTGAGAATTTAAATCTCCCTTTTTATTTTGGGGAGACAGCACCACAACTCAGGCCCAGTGTATAACACAACACAATGTAAGTGTCAGAACGTGGCTGGCTGATATACGACAAACTAACAGAACTGAAGTATATCTGCTTTGTGACAATTTGAATCTCCCTTTTTTTGGGGGGAGACTGCACCAGAACTCTGGCCCAGTGTATAACACAACACAATGTAAGTGGCAGAATGTGGCTGGATGATACACGACAAACTAACAGGACTGAAAAATATCCACTTTTTGAGAATTTCAATCTCACTTTTTTTTTTTGGACACAGAACCCAAACTCACGCCCAGTGTATAAAACAACACAATGTGAGTGGCAGCAAGAGGCTGGCTGATATACGACAAACTAAGAGGACTGAGGTATATCCACTTGGTGAGAATTTCAATCTCACTTTTTTTGGGGGGAGACTGAACCCAAACTCAGGCCCAGTGTATAATACAACGCAATCTGAGTGGCAGCAAGTGGCTGGCTGATACACCACAAGCTAAGAGGACTGAGGTATATCCACTTTGGGAGAATTTGAATCTCACTTTTTCTGGGGGGAGACTGAACCCAAACTCAGGCCCAGTGTATAAAACAATGCAATGTGAGTGGCAGCAAGTGGCTGGCTGATATATGACAAACTAAGAGGACTGAGGTATATCCACTTTGTCAGAATTTGAATTTTACTTTTTTTAGGGGGGAGACTGAACCAAAACTCAGGCACAGTGTATAAAACAACGCAATGTAAGTGGCAGCAAGTGGCTGGCTGATATATGAAAAAATACAAGGACTGTAGTACAATTTCAATCTCACTACAATGATCTCAGGACAAGTATGGCAGCAATAAAAAGGACTGTGGACAAATAAACAAGATAACTGTGCAGAAAGGAGCAACAGGATTTTTGCTTTTAAAAAAGCAGTTGGTTTGCACAGCAGCGGTGCAAACAGCAATGCGGCTATCAGGGAGCCTTATAAGGCAGCCTAATAAGCTACAGAGCTGATGCACAAAGATATAGCCTCCACTGTCCCTGCAAAATAAAGGTGGTGTTGGACAGTGGAAATTGCTACAGCACAAGCGGTTTGGGGGTTAATCTTCCCTCCCTAACTATGTCCCTTCTTCTGACGAAGCTGCAGCAACCTTTCCCTATGCTAAGATCAGCAGAAGTAAGATGGCGGTCGGCGTGCACGCCCCTGTGATGCCGCAGAAAGCAAGCCAATCACTGTCATGCCCTTCTCTAAGATGTTGGGGACCGAGACCTATGTCATCACGCTGCCCACACTCTGCGTCCTCCTTCATTGACTGAGAAATGGCGCTGAACACGTCATACGAAACGTGACTTTGGCGCGAAGATCGCTGACCTCATAGTCGATCCCACACTAGGATCGGGTCGGGTTTCATGAAACCCGACTTTGCCGAAAGTCGGCGATTTTTGAATTTGTCCGATCCGTTTCCCTCAACCCTACCTATCAGTATGTCTTTGGAATGTGGGAGGAAAGAGGAGTACCCAGAGGAAACCCACACAAACTCGGAGAGAACATACAAACTCCTTGCAGATGTTGTCCATGGTGGGATTTGCTGCCTTTTTACTTCTATCAGCAGCTTGTCAAATTCTGTTGCACTTTTACCCATTTGTTTCAATGGGGACCCTAATTCTTTATGTCTGGCATTCTTTTTTGCAACAAGAAATGTACATATGATAAAAATGCATAAATAACTGCAGATAAAAAGTGCGGATTTCAGAAGCAAAACAATGCTCCTGATTTCATTTTTGAAATTTGCAAAACCCGCATTAATTATGTGTTAATCAAGCCTTAAAGGGGGCTTCCTCTTTGTACTAATAGAGTCAGGCAAATTGTAAACTGTCATGATTGTACAGTTCTTAAAGCAATCTTTTTAGGATAGAAATGCAGAGAAGGGAAATCAATTATGCATCTGTCAATTTACTAAAGCATTTCCCAATAAAGTAGAGCCAGGAATGATTCTAGTCTCTGCTTTATATGGCTGATCAGCATTTTACCAGACAACAGTATATACTATGTGCATTAGTTAATTCATCAGTGCATTTAAGGAAATTAAACTTCACAATTTGCTGTAATGTGAAGTGCTGGCTGGCAGGTAATAGCAATGTCTGTGAGTTATGGTTAAAGCATGAAAGCTTTCGCAGTAGCAGTTTTAAAGGAAGGGGGTGCTCATATATTGCACCTTCTGCTTAGTTCAGCATAAATTCTGGAGAGCTATCCCACTACCAGTAATTAACAGTTACTGTGGATTTATATGGCCATGTTTAGTTCTCCTAATATCATCAAATAAACCTGAAGATCAAATAAAATGCTTTGCAGTGTGTAATTACTAAATACTTACAGTAGGTTAAAGTGGGTGTTACATCTAGATAATATTTTCTATTATTTTAAGGGTTCGCTCACACCTGTGATACAATTTTTTCATGTGATGGGATCGGATCACACTAATGTGACAGTCGGGTGAAACTCAGACAGAGTTTGATCGGATTGACATTATCGGCCCAATTCTCTTGCATGAGAGAATTGACGACCGTGTGACCGGGCCTCAGAAATGGCATACACCTAGCATATGCTACCCACCAAAAAGTGTGGGTCTGCCTGTCCGCACCGCCACCAGCCATGGTCTCTGTTCGCGTTTGGTCAGCAACATATGGCCACAGATTTCTTGATAGTCAGTACTGGGACTGAGAAATAGATGTATGAAACTGCAACATATCCTAGTCATACATAACATTCAATGATGCAACTACCCTTTCAAGCATATTTATCAGAGTCTGATTATTCCTATAATAATAATAATTTTATTTATATAGAGGCAATATATTCCGCAGCACTTTACAATTACGCGGTGACATATACAGACAATAAATTCAATACAAGTTAAGACAATTTAAACAGTGACATTAGGAGTGAGGTCCCTGCTCGCAAGCTTACAATCTACAAGGAAATAAGGGGGGACACAATGGGTGGAAAATTATAAGAAATATGGATTTTCATATAAAGCTGCATGATCCAGTCATCAGCTCGTATGTTTGAGTGCAATTATCAAGGGCATTTATTGTGTGCATAGAGGGTGTGGAGACAGATGAATAGTAGGGAGCAGATTCTGAATAATATTTAGAAGGGACCAGTGGACAGTTAGCTTAGCGAGTTAAAAGGAACCTGTCAGCAGGATTGTGCACAGTAACCTACAGACAGTGTCGTCAGGTCGGTGCTGTTATACTGATTGCAATGATACCTTGATTGATGAAATCTGTCTTGTGGTTGTTACTTTGTAATCTTTAGTTTCAGTTTTGTGTTAATGATATGCCCGTGCAGCCGGGAGGGCCTGAAGGGCAGGTCTTTATGTGGTACTCTGCTTAGGTATTCATAATGCAGACTGCTGACAGGACACTGATCCTTCATTGACCTGCCCCCTAGTTTGCAAAATGAATATTATATGTACATACTGAAGATACATTTTAAAAAACCTTCTGCAGGCAGGCACCAGCTGTGGCACCTGCGCTGCAGCATAATCGCATGTTCAATGTCCCAATAACAAATGTGGCTGATGTTATTCAGATAGAAAAAAATAAATCAGTTTTAAAATGGCGCCCGCCGCACCTGTGCAGTGTCAGCTATCGGTGTAAATAGGTGAACCGATAGCTGCTACTATGCAGGCGTGGGCGGAGCCATCTTGGACGAGGAATTTTTTTTCTTCTCCAGCAAGATGGCGCCGCGGATGCCCCATTGTCTTTTTACTTTCAGAAGTTCGAAATATACTATCACGAAAAATAATGAATTTCTGTATTTTTGCTGAGTTTGTTTCACGTAAAAATGCAGGTGGAGAGCAGTCTAGATAAGAGTTCTGCCGGCAGGAGAAATAAAATTACACCTGTTAGGTGTAAGGATAAAATCACATCAACCCCCATAGCTGTAGTGATTATTATGAATTAGTTCATTAGAAAGGACAAAACTTAACGAAAATTTTTTTTGACACACATGGAAATAAGCCACTGGAGGGTAGTAAAGGTACATTGTGTGGTGTCTGGAAATACAGACACAAAAGTAATCTGAGAAGCTTTAAGGGTATGTGCACACGGTCAGTAAACGCTGTGGGTTGGATGCTGCATACTTGCGCGGCATCCAACCCACAGTCTCCAAATGTTACTGCATAGTGGATGGGATTTCAAGAAACCCCATGTCCACTATGCGTCCAGAGACGCCCGCAGCTTACCTGCAGAGACAGACATACAAAGCGTCTTTCCAAACCGCAGCATGTCTATTTATCTTGTACCAAAATTTCACCTGTACAATGTATTGGATGCGGTGAATCCACACAGTTCAATGAACACATGCAGATTCAACTGCGTTCAATAGACAGCAGCGCTTTGGATGCAGAGGACATGTGCTGCATCCAAAGAGCTGCTAATTGCTGAACATGTGCACATACCCTAAGAGTCTAGAAGAAAAATGAATATTGACAAGCACCCATACACTACAAAATAGGACAATCAGGTCATAGTTTTTTTTAGAATCAAGCCTGAAGTTTAAAGGGAACCTGTCATCAGTTTGGCCAATATAAGATATGGCCATCACCTTTCAGGGCTTATATACAGCATTCTATAATGTTGTATATAAGCACCCAGCCCAAACTGTAAGAGAAGAAAAATAACTTTTATTATACTCACCTGCGGGGCGGTCCGATCCGAGGGGTGTCGCTCTAGGTCCGGCACCTCCCATCTTCTTGTGATGCTGTCCTCACCCTTGCTTTGTGTGGATGACGCATCCCTGCATCATCCACATAGTTTCCTCAGCACCGCACTCTGGCGCAGGCGTACTTATCTGTCCTGTGGAGGGCAGAGCAACGTACTGCAGTGCGCAGGTGTCAGGGCTCTTTGACCTTTTCCTGCACTTACGAACTGCAATACTTTGCTTTTCCCTCAAAAGGGCAGATAAGTACACCTGCGCAGGAGCGCGGTGCTGAGACTATGTGGATGATGAAGCAATGCGTCATCCACACATAGCAAGCAGGAGGGTGGAGATCATAAGAAGATGGAAGGCACCAGACCAAGAAGAGTGACACCCATCAGACCGGACCGCCCTGCAGGTGAGTATAATAAAAGTTGTTCTTCTCTTACAGGTCGGGTTGGGGGCTTATATACAGCATTATAGAATGCTGCATATAAGCCCTGAAAGGTGATGGCCGTATCTCTTATCGGCCAAAACTGCTGGCAGGTTCACTTTAAGTTTTTTTTTTATAAAAAAAATGTAATGCCACTTAATGAGAGAGTATGTAGTAGAATCTAGGGCATGACATGCGGTATATAAGAGAGAGACTGTACAGTATATGACATTACTTGTAGATGATCACTATTTGAATGCAAGATCCTCATTTCAGCCTCTGGAGTAAAATATTGTTCCTTACTTTTCTACTTTACTGTAACTTGTAATGTAAGAATGCTATTACCCTGCAGATATGTGGTTAATCTGCAAGATAATAGCATTCTGAAACCGTGTGGCCATCACACTGGAAGCTCCGCTGCCGGAAAGAAATGGACTTTACCCCTCCCGACAGCCTCCGGCTTTCAGACATAGGAGTGGGCCGGTACAGCTTCAGTCACTGCTCCTCTGAGCGATGGCTGTAACCGTGTCCATGGCACTGACTGATAACTGGCTCTGTACTGACGCACTGCTGAGCTGGCTATCAGTCAATGGCGGGAGCATTGTAACAGCTGCCACCCACTCACTATGTACTGAACGATGACTAAAACCACACCGGTCGCACCCCTATGCCTGAAATCCAGTGGCCGCCATTAGGAATAAATTTACTTTATTCCCGGCAGCGGAGCCCTCATTCCAGTGGCCACATGGCTTCAGAACGCAGTTGACCTACAGATTACCCCAATATCTGCAGATTAATAGCATTTCTTTACATGACAGTTTCCCTTTAAAAATAATTGCTCCAACTGTACCAGAAATAAGGTCAGCAAAGAAAGCTTAATTTCATCCATTTGGGTCAAATACAATCTGTATACACCCGATCTCATTCTAAAGTGGGGGCATTGTTATAAAAAATAGAAAACTTAATATGCACAGGAAGTAATATAGTATAAATCTATGTTGTCTGTTTATTTTGTTCCAATTTGGGTGTAATGCCATCACCCTGTATAAAAATGAGGTAAGGTATTGATTTCCTCTACACCATTTTTTTTTCATGACCCAGTTCATTGAGTATGTGTCCTGAATCAAATGTGATATACAAAAGCATCTCTGCTTGCAAATCATGAGTGTCATGCAGATTTCTTCACTTATTTCTAAGCTCATGGAGATTACTTGTCCTTTTACTAATCTTAATGGAACCCAGCTAAAAACATGACCATTAATTTAGGCAAATTACATAAAAAGTTCTTCTATAGAACTGTTAGTTCTGTGATAATATATCAATTAAATCCTCAAAGAGAGAATGAGAAAAAAATGAATTGACTTTGCTCTGTAAAAAGTGTTAAGTGAAACCATCTATATAACTGAACTAATGCATTTCTATGCTTTCTTCTCCATTTGTCCTTGCACAATCCAAGGTCAATGTATTAAAAAAATAAATCAATTAAAAAAGTGTGTGCTGAGATAAACTGAAAGGCAGTAAACTTTTAAAGATAAAAGTTTACATTTAAAGGAAACCGGTCATCTGTTTGGTCCACATGAATCAGTCCATGGCTGCATGATTGGAACCAGAAATATCCTTTGAAGATCCTCAAACAGTCGACCAGGGGTTGAGTTGGACTAGAATATGGTTTCCAGCCGGCTCTTCCCAGTGCCGTTTCAGATGACAGGTCTATTCTTCCTATGTATACAGGGAGAGACCGGGCAATCACATGGAGCAGCAATAATGAAAGCTGGCCAAGGGACCAATACCAGCAGGAATTGCTGACGTATATTTTCTCTGAAGCATTTCAATGAAAATATATCTGGTTGCAATAGTTCAGCCAGGCTCTGTTTCCTGCTTTTCGCTGTTTGTGCATTCTGAATTAGAAGACAGGTTTCCTTATCCACAATAAGTTTTAGGACTTTTGCATATGATTGTGTTATAACTCTGCAAAAGCCATAAAACAGTAAGTATGACATAGAGGTCGGTCCATGAATTGCTTTTAAGGAAGAATAGATACACGTGAAGGACCATATACAGCAGAGTAACAGACACTGTACAGACTTGTACTACAGACATGTATGACCATTGCTTTACAGCAGGGGTGGGGAACCTTTTTTTTCTGCAAAGGGCTATTTGGATATTTATAACCTCATTCACGAGTCATACAAAATGATCACTTAGCCTGCTATATTTGGTTAAACATTTTATTTAAGTCAGCCCTAATTTGATGGCTTTTACAGATTCTCTATAGTGAGGCATGTGATTTTAGGTGATATTGATGATGTTTTCTACTCGCAGCTGCTTTTCCGGCTTTGCATTGGTCAATCTATAGTGCTGTCGACTATTTGTGATGATATGTTTTGGAAGAACTGTTCACAGCAAGGTGTTCTAAACACAGATACATATTTCAATGCATTTCTCTTTAAAGTGGGAAATTCATCATTGCTCACGTAACATTGATAGAAGTCAAGCAATGGGAGATCTTCTGTATAAATCACACAGGAGACCCTACCACTGCTTGATATACATCACGTTGGAGACACGAGACTGCTGTATACATCACATAGAATACAAAGAGACTACTCTAGGCATTACATAGAAGACACCGAGACTGCTGTATACACATCATATAAGTGACACTGAAATTGCTGTATGAATCACATGGGATACACTGATACCAAGCTGTATATACATCACATAAGATACACTGAGACTTCTGTATATATCACATTGGAAACTAGGAGACCGTGCAACTGATGCAAACATCACATACGAGACACTTTGATTGCTGTATACATCACATAGACTGGAGTGCAGAGCACTCCACTCACAAAGAACATTCTGACACTGGCACTAGCCAGCGTCAAACTTAATCCAGCCTTGTGGGTTCTGCAGCAGTGTCCACAAGTGAACGCTACATGCATGTGCCACAGAAAAATTTAATTGCTGCCAGCTGGAAAAACGGTGTCAGCAGCCCAAGCACTGCGGCCTACCAGAATCAGCCCAAGGGAAGGATTAAATTCTATTGTGTTCCAATGGGTCTGAGGTTCCACTCCCCCCTGCTGTAAATGCTCCTTACACTGTTGTACAGGCCCCATGCATGACAATCTACTCTGAGCATGAATCCTGAAACACAAGATCCTCTCAAGTAAAATCAGTATATTATTATATTTTATTGGGTTTTGTGCTATCTTTATAAAATGTTAGCATTTAATACAGCACTGTTCATAACACTGCAGCACTGTACAAAAATCTAAATGAAGTAGAACCTTTCTAAAAAAAATTGTATTCCAAAAGCTTATGCACACTACTGTGTTAGGACGCCATACAATGTCCAAAATATACCGTGCTACAGCATGATATAGCATCTTTTTGGATGTATGAGTGTACCTATTTATGCCCCTGATGCTTTATGTTCTATCAGAAGCTATGTTACAGAACTATTAATTTTATAGTAAAATAACTTCACAAGGGTCAACACAAAATGCCATTGGCTTTGAAACAAGGGGAGCATTTAATAGAAGTAATTCTAGAAACTTAAAAAAACTTTAAAAACTTGTAAAACTTAAAAAAAAATCTAAATGGACAGTTTTTCCCTCTAATTCTCCAAGCTGCATTTTTTCCAGTTTTAGATCACATTGCATATCTAATAGTACAAATAAACCTGTTTTCTGGCACAATTACATTGAAAATAATGCTGATCAGACTGAACACCACTGCCCCGATTCTTCAACCATTCTTTTCTAGAATTCTAATGTAAAACAGCTCTAAATGTCATTTATTTTGTAAAACTTGAAGCTACGCAAATATTGTGACTTTTTGAGGGTGTTTTTTCACCAGTCCCAGCTATGACTGCTTTTTAAACAGTTGGCGGAGCTTTGATGGAACAAAGTGTGGCCAATCATGCCCAGCAAATTCACTATATTTTATTCCACAAAAATAATATACATTTTGTCAAAAATACATTTCAACCTTTCACTAGACTATATGTCCGTCTGTGGCACACTATATTTTTTCTTACTTAATTAATCAAAGAGTCTGACCTGGAATCCTCGGAATATCGCTAAAACAACAAGTGACTGTATTTCTCTACGTGGTGATAAGCTGAAATTACTTTTTAATATCTTCCAGTATTATAATTTGGAGCCTTTGCTTCCCCGAGTCTATAATAACTCTAAAATTGACATACACTTGTTTTATATTTTAAAATATAATGAGGTAAAAGAGTAGCACAATGTCTTTTTAAAAAGATTTTAGCACATTATGGAAGCACTTAGTACAGAAGCCCGGCACACACAAAATAGCATTATGAGCTTCCTATTACATAAAGGTTGATATAATGCTGTAGAGACTGCATGCTCAATCATTTGTTAAAGGCTGTTGAATATGCAGTTTATGACCTTTGAATAATTAAAAACATGAATTGAATACATAACTGTCAATACACAACAAATTAAGCATCAATGCACATAAATTGTCCAACGGCAGGCCATTACTACAATCCATCCTCAGGAATATACAAGCTAGCTTGAAATACTGATGCCCCCATCATTCTACTCACTTTTTATGTAATAGTATGATCCCATTTTAAAACAAGTCTGATACTGAACATATTTTTACAATTATAACATATTAGTTGAATGCATGTTATACATATCACAAGTAAAATACAAATATAGAAAAACAAATATAGAACCACTGACCAAGGATCAACTAAATTAACCCCTTCCCGACATGTGACGGTATAGTACGTCACATGTCGGGACCCCCGCTTTGATGTGCGCTCCGGCGGTGAGCGCACATCAAAGTCGCGACATGTCAGCTGTTTTTTACAGCTGACATGTGCGCGCAATAGCGGCGGGTGAAATCGCGATCACCCGCCGCTATTAACTAGTTAAATGCCGCTGTCAAACTCAGACAGCGGCATTTAACTACCGCATCCGGCCGTGCGGCCGGATATGAGCGCATCGCCGACCCCCGTCACATGATCGGGGGTCGGCGATGTGTCAGGAAGGTAACCATAGAGGTCCTTGAGACCTCTATGGTTACTGATTGCCGGTGGCTGTGAGCGCCACCCTGTGGTCGGCGCTCACAGCACACCTGCAAATCTGCTGTGTAGCAGCGATCTTATGATCACTGCTGCATAGCAGAGCCGATCGGGCTGTGCCTGCTTCTAGCCTCCCATGGAGGCTATAGAAGCATGGCAAAAGTAAAAAAAAAAAGTTTTTAAAAATGTGAAAAAAATAAAAAAAATATAAAAGTTTAAATCACCCCCCTTCGCCCCAATCAAAATAAATCAATAAAAAAAAAAACCAACCTACACATATTTGGTATCGCCGCGTTCAGAATCGCCCGATCTATCAATAAAAAAAAAGCATTAACCTGATCGCTATATGGCGTAATGAGAAAAAAATTCGAAACGCCAGATTTACGTTTTTTTGGTCGCCACGACATTGCATTAAAATGCAATAACGGGCGATCAAAAGAACGTATCTACACCAAAATGCTATCATTAAAAACGCCAGCTCGGCACGCAAAAAATAAGCCCTCACCTGACCCCAGATCACGAAAAATGGAGACGCTACGATTATCGGAAAATGGCGCAATTTTGTTTTGTTTTGTTTTTTGCAAAGTTTGGAATTTTTTTTCACCACTTAGGTGAAAAATAACCTAGTCATGTTAGGTGTCTATAAACTCGTAGTGACCTGGAGAATCATAATGGCAGGTCAGTTTTAGCATTTAGTGAACCTAGCAAAATAGGCAAGCAAAAAACAAGTGTGGGATTGCACTTTTTTTGCAATTTCACTGCACTTGGAATTTTTTTCCCGTTTTCTAGTACACGACATGCTAAAACCAATGATGTCGTTCAAAAGTACAACTCGTCCCGCAAAAAATAAGCCCTCACATGGCCAAATTGACGGAAAAATAAAAAAGTTATGGCTCTGGGAAGGAGGGTAGCGAAAAACGAAAATGGAAAAACGGAAAAAGCTCCGGGGGTGAAGGGGTTAAACTCCAAAATGTTACTGAAGAATGGTAGTAATAAGGGTTCATACTCATCTGTGCATAAATCGGACGAGTGCATTCTGATAAAAAATCAGATTGCACTGTGACTAAAGTTATTCACTGATTTAGTGCTCATCTGCGATTTTACTCTCGGCTGGAATCTGGATGAGAATAAATTAGCAGCATGCAGCGAGTGGCCGTGTATGCAAGTCAATGGGTTCAAGAAAAAAAACCAGATGGTACACGGACCATCCGCATGCCATCCGATTTTTACAGATACATTACCATTCTGTAGCATAGAACACTGTAAACGGTCCTGTAAATGATTGTAGAATAATAGTTGCAGAGAAAAAAAACACATTGCAAACGCAGGTCATACGGAGGATACTAGGAGAGAAAAAAATCACTTTGTACTCTCATGACACTCATCCGGCTTTTCTGGATCAACACCTAGTAATGCACCTGAGTAATCCCATAGCTGCATATACATTAAATGGGAGTATGCTCAGGACTAGAGAACAGGAGAAGGACTTGGGGATTCTGGTTACAAGTAAGCTGAGCAGCAGTACTCAATGTCAAGCAGCAGACGCAAAAGCAAACAAGATTTTAGGATGTATAAAAAGAGAGATAAAATCCTGCGATCCCAAAGTATTATTACCTCTTTACTGTATAAATCAGTGGTGAGGCAACATCTAGAATAAGGGATCCAGTTTTGGGCTCCAAATTTAAAAAGTTACATTCAGAAATTAGAGTCAGTACAAAGGTGGGCAACTGTATTATTACAAGGGATGGAAGGCCTCTCATATGATGAGAAGTTGGAAAAATTGGGCTTGTTTAGCTTAGAAAAAAGACGCCTCAGAGGAGATCTCATTTACATGTATAAATATATGTGTGGTCAGTACAGAGGACTTGCACATGACTTATTCCTTCCAAAGACCATACTAAGGACCAGGGGGCACTCCTTACGGGTGGAAGAAAGGCGATTCAGGCAGCTAAATATGAAAGGTTCTTTACAGTTAGAGCAGTCAGACTGTGGAATACCCTACAACAAGAGGTAGTAATTACAGACAGTATAACAGCATTTAAAAAGGGTTGGATGATTTCCTCAATACACGTAATATTGTGGGTTATAGTTAATTTAGTGGCAAAATGTATAATTGGTGGAGAAAGGTTGAACTTGATGGATCTAGGTCTTTTTTCAACCTATGTAGCTATATAACTACTGTATGTAAAATTGGAGCGATGTTTTAAAAGCAAAAAGTGTGAGCCCTTATTTATGTTCTCAATCTCAGTCAACTCTTCATTGATTCATTATGGAGCCATATTGCCACCAGCAGTTATATGACTTTCCTTACAAAAGGTATTATTAATAATTAATGATTTATTATATTGTTATAATAGTCATTGTAATACCCTGATAACAGACAGAATCCCGGACTGATCGTCAATATCATAAAGAGCAAAACAAAAATGGAAAAAACAATCATCAAGCCCAAAAATATATGAAAATATAGAAATACTTTATTGAAAATCCATACAAAGAACAGGTTTAAAAGGTGGAAAAGACCACAGTGCATATGTACAGTTTACAAAAACGGGATGTGAAAATGTTGACAGGATTTTCAATAAAGTATTTCTATATTTTCATATATTTTTGGGCTTGATGATCGTTTTTTCCTTTTTTGTTTTGCTCATACCTGAGGGAACAACTTCCTTTACAATTTCAATAGTTATTTTTGCTACATTTAAAAGATCATGTCACCTTAAGAAACGCCATTGTAAGGAAGTGAGTGGTCAGCCGCAGCTCTCACTTCCTGTTAATTACTTAACCATACGAAGGTGGGGCTAGTGACACCAGCACTGATTGGATGCTGGGTTCACGTGAGATAACAACCACATGAGAGCCCTGGGGACGGGAGTACTGAAAATGCTGGAATGGCGCCGGAACGGGAGGTGAGTATCAACTTTTTTATTTTATCAAGGCCAAGCGTGGGGTATGAAAAGGGGTTGTCCAAGTAGTAGATATCTTCTTTAACCTGCAAATAGAGTCAATTGAGATACACATCACTCCATTGAGAATAGGTGCTCAGAAAGGATACCACTCCTTAATCATACAAAATATAAATCTGGCACTATTTTAGTGAAATATAGAGTACTAGATGGTGGCCCGATTCTAACGTACTGGGTATTCTAGAATATGTATGTAGTTCATTTATGAAGTTTTCAGAATAATGCAATTTATACAAAGGATTCGGCCGGCCGGCTGCAACCAATTAGCGAAGCGTGGTTCAAATTCCGCGCCAATTCACAGGTGGACTGCGACTGTCGCTGATTGTTCGCGGCCAGGCGTGACCAATCAGTGAAGCCAGAGCCGGCTCCAGGATTTTGAGGGCCCCGGGTGAAAGAGTCTCAGTGGGCCCCCCTCTTTAACACATACCACGATTCATGATGCACAGATACAGCAGAGAAATAAAGCACAGCCAAGTAGCGTATAACACAGCCCATGTAGTATATAACACAGCCCACGTAGTATATAGCACAGCCACGTAGTATATAACACAGCCCACATAGTATATAACACAGCCACAAAGTATATAGTACAGCCACGTAATATATTGTCCAGCCACGTAGTATATAGCACAGCCCACGTAGTAAATAGCACTGACACGTAGTATATTGCCCAGCCACGTAGTATATTGCCAAGCCCTGTAGTATATTGCCCAGCCGCGTAGTATATTTCCCAGCCACGTAGTATATTGCCCAGCCACATAGTATATAGCACAGATACGTAATATATAGCACAGACACGTAGTTTATTGCCCAGCCATGTAGTATATTGCCCAGCCACGTAGTATATAGCACAGACACATAGTATATAGCACAAACACGTAGTATATTGCCCAGCCACGTAATATATTGCACGGACACATAGTATATTGCACAGCCACGTAATATATTGCACATCCACATAGTATATAGCACAGAGATGTAGTATATAGCACAGCCACATAGTATATTTCCCAGCCACGTAGTATATTGCCCAGCCACGTAGTATATAGCACAGACACGTAGTATATTGCCCAGCCACGTAATATATTGCACAGACATGTAGTATATTGCACAGCCACGTAATATATTGCAGCCACGTAGTATATAGCACAGACATGTAGTATATTGCCCAGCCACGTAATATATTGAACAGACACGTAGTATATTGCACAGCCACGTAATATATTGCAGCCATGTAGTATATAGCACAGAGACGTAGTATATAACACTGCCCATGCAGTATATAACCCAGGCCACGTAGTATACAGCACAGTGTAATGATTATAAGATATAACTCAGGAGACTCTTTACATGGAACAAGACAACTACAGGACACATTTTTATAAGTGGTAAAGTCTATATTATCACACGGTGATTCAAACAGGTGCAGAGAGAAACTCAAGTCCACAGCACTTGGTGTAAATATTAAATGCAGCTTAACAGTCTATAGGAAACTTCAGAGGAAAATGCAATCATGCAGAAAGTCTATGAAGCACAATTATTCTTGTGAATACTTGACACGAATAAGTCCTTGGTAGTCCAAACACAGATAGATATGCTTAAAAGGCAGTTCAAATAATATCTTAGCACAACCAGGGAGGCCTGGGTAAAAGTCTCAGGTTTAAGCAGAGCAGCAACAGCTTACATGTCCAGCAAATGCAGATGGAGACAAACACAAGCAGCCAGATGGAGGATTACTGGAAACCGATGTATGCAGCAGAAACTCAGAGCTGAGTAGCAGGATCTCCACACAGGTGCAGGTGCAAAGCCAGGGAGTTGTCAGGAGCTGAATGCAAGGCAGAATACTCTAGAACAGACTACAGGCTGGGGTGGAGTTATATAGCAGGAAGACACAGTGCACATGAGACCAAAAAACGCCATCTTGGAAAAGGGCAGTAATGCACAAAAGGTAATCAAAATGTTCAGAGTCCTGACATTACTCCCTCCTTAGAAGTGGCCTCAGGACGATCCTGGACCTGGTTTCTCAGGGAATCTTTGATGAAAACGAGAGATCTTCTGTTTGGCATTGATGTTTTCCACAGGTTCCCAAGAGTCTTCCTCAGGGGGATATCCCAGTCATCTTATAAGATATTGGAGCCGATTCCTGCTAATCCTGGAATCAATAATTTCCTCCACCACAAATTGTTCTTGCCCATCAATCACCACAGGCTGCGGAGGTGGCACAACACATCCCTGGAAGGTATTAGGAGATACAGGCTTTAGTAAAGATACATGAAAAACTGGGTGTACCTTCATAGTCCTAGGCAGCTTCAGACGGCAGGCCACAGAGCTCACAATACCGTTGATCTTGAAAGGGCCAATGAATTTCTGTCCCAGTTTTTGTGAAGGAACGTTTAACTTCAGATTCCTAGTTGATAACCACACGGAATCTCCTACCTTGAACATGGGTGCAGGTTTACGGAATCTACCAGACGATCTCTTATAACGTTCTTGAGCTATGGTCAGGGATTCCTTCAGAACCGCCAGATTTTGCCTCATCTCAGTCAGCCTTTCCTCAACTGCTGGAACCGGAGAAATAATCGGAGACCTAGGTAAGATACATGGATGATAACCCAGATTGGCAAAGAAAGGAGTGAACTTAGTGGAGGCGCTCTGAGAATTGTTGTATAAAAATTCGGCTAACGGCAGTAATTCCAACCAATCATCTTGGAGATGGCTAACATAGCATCTTAGATATTGTTCCAACGTCTGGTTGGTACGCTCAGTCTGACCATTTGTCTGGGGATGGTAAGCGGAAGAGAGACAGACATTAATATTGAGTGCAGACCAAAACCCCTTCCAGAATCTTGAACTGAACTGTACACCACGGCCAGAGATGATCTCATCAGGGACCCCATGCAGCTGGAAGACATTCTGAATAACCAAGTTCACTGTATCCTTAGCTGAGGGGAGGCCGGTGCATGGAACAAAATGAGCGGCTTTAGTCAGGCGATCAACTACTACCATGATCGTATTCATGCCCCCCGATGTAGGCAGCTCCACAATAAAGTCCATTGATATAGACCCCCAAGGTCGGGATGGAACAGGTAATGGTTGCAGGAGACCCGTAGGTGCCACACGAGGAGTCTTGTAACGAGCACATACCTCACAAGAGAGAACATAGTCCTTAGTATCCTTCAGGCAAGTTGGCCACCAGAAAAATCAGCTTAGGAACTCTTGTGTCTTCTGTACCCCCTGTGACCAGCCAACTTGGAGTCATGTACCAACTTGAGGATCTGCAGACGGACGACTTCCGGGACGTAGATACGTCGATCTCTGAACCACATGCCACCCTTAAAGACAAGATTAATATCAACAGGTGGGTTGGCCAGAAATACATCACCGTCATAAGCCTCCCTGCACTCCTTCCACAAGTCCTGATCGTGGATAACTCCGATGAAATTGGCATCAGATAGAATGGTCTTGGACGGGGCTCCAGGTACGGAATCCGCAGCATGGATTCGGGATAAAGCATCAGCCTTCCCATTACGAGAACCTGGACGGTACGAAATAACAAAATTAAATTGATTTAAAAATAAATTCCAACAAGCCTGTTGAGGAGAAAGACATCTAGCGGATCTGAGGAACTCTAAATTGCGATGGTCAGTAAGCACTACGATCTGTTGTGCAGCTCCTTGCAGATGATGCCTCCATTCCTTGAAAGCCGCAATAATAGTCAGCAATTCCTTGTCTCCCACATCATAATTAGTGTTGAGCGATACCGTCCGATACTTGAAAGTATCGGTATCGGAAAGTATCGGCCGATACCGGCAAAGTATCGGATCCAATCCGATACCGATACCCGATACCAATACAAGTCAATGGGACTCAGGTATCGGACGGTATTCCTGATGGTTCCCAGGGTCTGAAGGAGAGGAAACTCTCCTTCAGGCCCTGGGAACCATATTAATGTGTAAAAGAAAGAATTAAAATAAAAAATATCGCTATACTCACCTGTCCGACGCAGCCGGGACCTCAGCGAGGGAACCGGCAGCGTTGTTTGTTTAAAATTCGCGCTTTTACTTGGTTACGTGAGGTCCCGGCTTGTGATTGGTCAGGGCGGCCATGTTGCCGGGACGCGGACCAATCACAGCAAGCCGTGACGAAATTACGTCACGGCTTGCTGAGATTGGTCCGCGTCCCGGCAACATGGCCGCCATTAACCAATCACAAGCCGTGACGTCACGGGAGGCTGGACATGCGCGTATTTTGAAAAGCGCGCGTGTCCAGCCTCCAGTGACGTCCCGGCTTGTGATTGGTTAATGGCGGCCATGTTGCCGGGACGTCACTGGAGGCTGGACACGCGCGCTTTTCAAAATACGCGCATGTCCAGCCTCCCGTGACGTCACGGCTTGTGATTGGTTAATGGCGGCCATGTTGCCGGGACGCGGACCAATCACAGCAAGCCGTGACGTAATTTCGTCACGGCTTGCTGTGATTGGTCCGCGTCCCGGCAACATGGCCGCCCTGACCAATCACAAGCCGTGACGTCACGGGAGGCTGGACACGCGCGCTCTTCAAAATACGCGCATGTCCAGCCTCCCGTGACGTCCCGGCTTGTGATTGGTTAATGGCGGCCATGTTGCCGGGACGTCATTGGAGGCTGGACACGCGCGCTTTTCAAAATACGCGCATGTCCAGCCTCCCGTGACGTCACGGCTTGTGATTGGTTAATGGCGGCCATGTTGCCGGGACGCGGACCAATCACAGCAAGCCGTGACGTAATTTCGTCACGGCTTGCTGTGATTGGTCCGCGTCCCGGCAACATGGCCGCCCTGACCAATCACAAGCCGGGACTTCACGTAACCAAGTAAAAGCGCGAAATTTAAACAAACAACGCTGCCGGTTCCCTCGCTGAGGTCCCGGCTGCGTCGGACAGGTGAGTATAGCGATATTTTTTATTTTAATTCTCTTTTTTACACATTATTACATTAATGTTGTTGCGATACCCGATACCCGATACCACAAAAGTATCGGATCTCGGTATCGGAAATTCCGATACAGCAAGTATCGGCCGATACCCGATACTTGCAGTATCGGAATGCTCAACACTAATCATAATTCTTCTCTGCTGAGGTTAATCTATGGGAAAAGAAAGCACAAGGATGTAGCAGACCCTTCTCTCCAGTTCTTTGGGAGAGAATAGCCCCCAAGGCATTATCAGAAGCGTCCACCTCCACAATGAAAGAAAGTGTTGGATCTGGGTGTATCAACAGCGGTGCTGAGGTGAAACAGATCTTAAGCCGATCAAAAGCTTCTTGAGCCTGTGATGACCACTTAAAGGGCTTTTCCTTCTTTGTCAAGGAAGTAATGGGACGGACAATATCAGAAAAATTTCAAATAAAATGTCTGTAGAAATTTGCAAAACCAATAAAACGCTGCACCTCCTTAACGTTCAAGAGTACCGGCCAGTCAAGGATAGCCTGAATCTTACCAGATTCCATGTTCATCCCCTGGGGGGAGATGATATAACCTAAGAACTGTATCTCAGAATGATGGAACTCGCATTTCTCCGGCTTGATATACAGATGGTTCTCTTTCAGACGTCTTAAAACAGCATTGACATGTTCTTCATGTTCCTGTAGAGAGTCAGAAAAGATTAGAATATCGTCCAAATAGATCACCACAAACTGGTCCAACAAATCTCTGAAAATGTTATTAGCAAGGTGTTGAAACATTGCAGGGGCATTACAAAGCCCGAAGGGCATCACAAGAGATTCAAAGTGTCCATACCGGCATCGGAATGCTGTTTTCCACTCATCCCCTGGACGAATACGCATCAAATTACAAGCCCCACAAAGATCCAGTTTAGAGAACACCTTAGCATGGCGGACTCTTTCCAGTAATTCAGAAATCAGAGGCAAAGGGTAACGAATCCGTACGGTTACCTTATTGAGCTCTCGATAGTCCACACAAGGTCTCAGGGACCCATCCTTCTTCTTTACAAAGAATATAGGTGCCCCTGCCGGTGAAGAAGAAGGACGTACGAAGCCTTTGGCCAGATTTTCATCAATATACTCCTTTAAGGCTTGAAGCTCAGGTGCCGCCACAGGATATACGTTAACAAAAGGAATAGCTGCCCCAGGAAGCAACTCAATGGGACAGTCATAATGCCTGTGTGGAGGAAGCTGATCTGCATTCTTCTTGTCACAGATGTCAGAGAACGCTTTATATGCTGAAGGTAAAGTAAATACCTGTACATGTGGTTCTGTAGCTGTGGACTCGGGGACAGCTTCAGTTAATGCTGAGTTGCTCCATGTTGGAAAGATAATCTCCTTGGTCTCCCAGTTGATAGTTGGATTCTGAGAATGCAGCCAAGTGATGCCTAAAATCACAGGAAAATGAGGAGAAGAAATTAACAAGAAAGAGAGTTGCTCTTGATGATTAGGCTCCAACAAAATCTCAAGGGGTGCGGTCTCCTGATCCACAGGCCCGGAGATTAAAGGTGACCCATCTACTGTTTCCATGGTAATTAGAGAGGCTCTTTGCTGAATTTCAATACCATGTTCCTTGGCAAATGCGATATCCATAAAATTGCCACCTGCACCAGAGTCAATCATAGCTGCACTGGAAATCCACTGTACTGTACACAGGATCTTAATTGGGAGAGAACAGTGAGAGTTCTTTTCATTTAGCTCTTTGGCTGGTGAAGTCATAGAAAGTGAATGGAATACAGCGTTTAAAGGCAGGCTACATTCAGAGATGTCAGATTCATCACCATAGTTGTCATACTCCCCTACTGCTGCTAGCACCTTGTTAGGCCGCTTGGGACACTTGGGACAGTTGATTAGAAAGTGGTCAGACTGGCCGCAGTAGAAACATAGACTTTCTCGAAGGCGATGCTCCCGGCGCTCATTACTCTCGCACCTCTGAACAGCATTATTTTGCATGGGCACCTCCTCTACCTCTCGAGATGTTTTACCTGCAGGCTCTTTGGAAGGAAGGGAAAAGTTAGAAATATGGTTATATGCAGCAAACTTCTCCTGCCTACGCTCAGTAAGGCGAATGTCAATGCGCACACAATGCTGTATAAATGTTTCTAGCTCTTGTGGTGATTCAGAGCGAGCTAATTCATCCTTTACAATGCTAGACAGACCCCTCTTAAAAATAGGTAATTGTGCATAACTGTCCCAATTAGTATCTACCGCCAATCTTCTGAATTCAGTAGCATACTCAATAACAGAACGTTTAGCCTGGCGTAAAGACAATAAAGCAGATTCAGCGGTTGCACGGCGATTAGGGTCATCAAACATTAATGCCATAGCGGCAAAAAAATCGTCCAAATTATTTAACCGCGGGTCACGAGACTCAATCATCAGATTCGCCCAGGCGAGTGCTCGTGCTGTCAGCAGCATTATTACACATAATACTTTGGATGTATCATTAGGAAAATGGTCAGCATGCACATCAAAATATAGCATACATTGATTCACAAAGCCACGAAATTTGTCGCGATCACCATTAAATCTGAATGGGGCAACTTAGGTGGGCTAGCTGGTGGCGGTTGCCAGATGGTAAAGTTGCTTGTGCAGCCATTTGCGTGCTTATGTCCTGAAAAGCCCATCCATACTGGGACTCTATGCCAGCAAGTTTGTTTTCCTGGGCTGCCATGCGGGTGCTTAAGTCCTGCAAAGTTTGTCCAAACACTTGTTGATTGTGTTCAAAGCTTCCAAACTTCTTTTGCAGACCTTCCACATCTTTCTGCAGTGATCTAATTATGGAGAACACCTGCTCTAGTCTGCTTTCTGCAGTCATTGTTCCAGCAGCCTCCTCTTTTGAGGCTAGAGTATCCTGTAATGATTATAAGGGATAACTCAGGAGACTCTTTACATGGAACAAGACAACTACAGGACACAGTTATATAAGTGGTAAAGTCTATATTATCACACAGTGATTCAAACAGGTGCAGAGAGAAACTCAAGTCCACAACACTTGGTGTAAATATTAAACGCAGCTTAACAGTCTATAGGACACTTCAGAGGAAAATGCAATCACGCAGAAAGTCTATGAAGCACAATTATTCTTGTAAATACTTGACACGAATAAGTCCTTGGTAGTCCAAACACAGATAGATATGCTTATAAGGCAGTTCAAATAATATCTTAGCACAACCAGGGAGGCCTGGGTAAAAGTCTCAGGTTTAAGCAGAGCAGCAACAGCTTACATGTCCAGCAAATGCAGATGGAAACAAACACAAGCAGCCAGATGGAGGATTACTGGAAACCGATGTATGCAGCAGAAACTCAGAGCTGAGTAGCAGGATCTCCACACAGGTTCACAGGAGCAGGTGCAGGTGCAGGTGCAAAGCCAGGGAGTCATCAGGAGCTGAATGCAAGGCAGAATACTCTAGCACAGACTAAAGGCTGGGGTGGAGTTATATAGCAGGAAGACACAGTGCACATGAGACCAAAGATGCCATCTTGGAAAAGGGCAGTAATGCACAAAAGGTAATCAAAATGTTCAGTCCTGACACATAACAATGTAGTATATTGCCCAGCCACATAAAATATACCACAGCCACGTAGTATCTACCACAGCCCACATAGTATATAGCAATGTGGCACCATATCCCTGTTAAAAAAGAATTAAAATAAAAAATAGTTATATACTCACCTTCCGTCGGCCCCCGGATCCAGCCCAGGCGTTTACCGATGCTCCTCGCGACGCTCCGGTCCCAAGAGTGCATGGCGGTCTCACGAGATGATGACATAGCTGTCTCGCGAGACCACTATGTCATCATCTCGCGAGACCGCAATGCATGGACTGGACAGTCGCGAGGAGCGGGAAAGGCCTGGGCTGGATCCGGGGGCCGACAGAAGGTGAGTATATAATGATTTTTTATTATTTTTATTATTTTTAACATTAGATCTTTTTACTATTGATGCTGCATAGGCAGAATCAATAGTAAAAAGTTGGTCACACAGGGTGAATAGCAGCGTTAACGGAGTGCGTTACACCGTGGCATAACGCGGTCCGTTAACGCTGCCATTAACCCTGTGTGAGCGCTGAATGGAGGGGAGTATGGAGCGGGCACTGATGGCAGGGGAGTATGGAGCGGCCATTTCGCGGCCGCACTGTGCCTGTCGCTGATTGGTCGTGGCCGTTTGACCACGACCAATCTGCGACTTGAGATTTTCGTGACAGACAGACGTAAGTGACCCTTAGACAATTATATAGTAGATATTTATTAAAGTAAAGCAATGCTAAATGAAATGCGATGTTTCTATCTTAAACATAGACCTTTAAGGGAGGATATTAGCGAAGGGAATGAGGATGTCGAGTCCATATGGGTCGAAATTCATGGAGGGAAAAATGGTAACAAAATTCTCATTGGGGTCTGTTACAAACCCCCAAATATAACAGAAATCATGGAAAGTCTACTTCTAAAGCAGATAGATGAAGCTGCAACCCATAATGAGGTCCTGGTTATGGGAGACTTTAACTACCCGGATATTAACTGGGAAACAGAAACCTGTGAAACCCATAAAGGCAACAGGTTTCTGCTAATAACCAAGAAAAATTATCTTTCACAATTGGTGCAGAATCCAACCAGAGGAGCAGCACTTTTAGACCTAATAGTATCTAATAGACCTGACAGAATAACAAATCTGCAGGTGGTCGGGCATCTAGGAAATAGCGACCACAATATTGTACAGTTTCACCTGTCTTTCACTAGGGGGACTTGTCAGGGAGTCACAAAAACACTGAACTTTAGGAAGGCAAAGTTTGACCAGCTTAGAGATGCCCTTAATCTGGTAGACTGGGACAATATCCTCAGAAATAAGAATACAGATAATAAATGGAAAATGTTTAAGAACATCCTAAATAGGCACTGTAAGCGGTTTATACCTTGTGGGAATAAAAGGACTAGAAATAGGAAAAACCCAATGTGGCTAAACAAAGAAGTAAGACAGGCAATTAACAGTAAAAAGAAAGCATTTGCACTACTAAAGCAGGATGGCACCATTGAAGCTCTAAAAAACTATAGGGAGAAAAATACTTTATCTAAAAAACTAATTAAAGCTGCCAAAAAGGAAACAGAGAAGCACATTGCTAAGGAGAGTAAAACTAATCCCAAACTGTTCTTCAACTATATCAATAGTAAAAGAATAAAAACTGAAAATGTAGGCCCCTTAAAAAATAGTGAGGAAAGAATGGTTGTAGATGACGAGGAAAAGGCTAACATATTAAACACCTTCTTCTCCACGGTATTCACGGTGGAAAATGAAATGCTAGGTGAAATCCCAAGAAACAATGAAAACCCTATATTAAGGGTCACCAATCTAACCCAAGAAGAGGTGCGAAACCGGCTAAATAAGATTAAAATAGATAAATCTCCGGGTCCGGATGGCATACACCCACGAGTACTAAGAGAACTAAGTAATGTAATAGATAAACCATTATTTCTTATTTTTAGGGACTCTATAGCGACGGGGTCTGTTCCGCAGGACTGGCGCATAGCAAATGTGGTGCCAATATTCAAAAAGGGCTCTAAAAGTGAACCTGGAAATTATAGGCTAGTAAGTCTAACCTCTATTGTTGGTAAAATATTTGAAGGGTTTCTGAAGGATGTTATTCTGGATTATCTCAATGAGAATAACTGTTTAACTCCATATCAGCATGGGTTTATGAGAAATCGCTCATGTCAAACCAATCTAATCAGTTTTTATGAAGAGGTAAGCTATAGGCTAGACCACGGTGAGTCATTGGACGTGGTATATCTCGATTTTTCCAAAGCGTTTGATACCGTGCCGCACAAGAGGTTGGTACACAAAATGAGAATGCTTGGTCTGGGGGAAAATGTGTGTAAATGGGTTAGTAACTGGCTTAGTGATAGAAAGCAGAGGGTGGTTATAAATGGTATAGTCTCTAACTGGGTCGCTGTGACCAGTGGGGTACCGCAGGGGTCGGTATTGGGACCTGTTCTCTTCAACATATTCATTAATGATCTGGTAGAAGGTTTACACAGTAAAATATTGATATTTGCAGATGATACAAAACTGTGTAAAGCAGTTAATACAAGAGAAGATAGTATTCTGCTACAGATGGATCTGGATAAGTTGGAAACTTGGGCTGAAAGGTGGCAGATGAGGTTTAACAATGATAAATGTAAGGTTATACACATGGGAAGAAGGAATCAATATCACCATTACACACTGAACGGGAAACCACTGGGTAAATCTGACAGGGAGAAGGACTTGGGGATCCTAGTTAATGATAAACTTACCTGGAGCAGCCAGTGCCAGGCAGCAGCTGCCAAGGCAAACAGGATCATGGGGTGCATTAAAAGAGGTCTGGATACACATGATGAGAGCATTATACTGCCTCTGTACAAATCCCTAGTTAGACCGCACATGGAGTACTGTGTCCAGTTTTGGGCACCGGTGCTCAGGAAGGATATAATGGAACTAGAGAGAGTACAAAGGAGGGCAACAAAGTTAATAAAGGGGATGGGAGAACTACAATACCCAGATAGATTAGCGAAATTAGGATTATTTAGTCTAGAAAAAAGACGACTGAGGGGCGATCTAATAACCATGTATAAGTATATAAGGGGACAATACAAATATCTCGCTGATAATCTGTTTATACCAAGGAAGGTGACGGGCACAAGGGGGCATTCTTTGCGTCTGGAGGAGAGAAGGTTTTTCCACCAACATAGAAGAGGATTCTTTACTGTTAGGGCAGTGATAATCTGGAATTGCTTGCCTGAGGAGGTGGTGATGGCGAACTCAGTTGAGGGGTTCAAGAGAGGCCTGGATGTCTTCCTGGAGCAGAACAATATTGTATCATACAATTATTAGGTTCTGTAGAAGGATGTAGATCTGGGGATTTATTATGATGGAATATAGGAATATAGGCTGAACTGGATGGACAAATGTCTTTTTTCGGCCTTACTAACTATGTTACTATGTTACTATGTTCCTCAGGCGGATTGCTGTGAGATAAGTACAGTGGGGCAAAAAAGTGTTTATTCAGACACCAATTGTGCGAGTTCTCCCACTTAAAAAGATGAGCGATGCCTGTAATTGACATCATAGGTAGACCACAACTACGAGAGTCAAAATGAGAAAACAAATCCAGAAAATCACCATGTCTGATTTGGCAAGATTTATTTTGCAAATTATAGTGGAAAATAAGTATTTGGTCACCTAAAAAGATGCAAGATTTCTGGCTCTCGCAGACCTGTAACTTCTTCTTTAAGAGGCTTCTCTGTCCTCCACTAATTACCTGTAGTAATGGCACCTGTTTGAACTTATTATCAGTATAAAAGACACCTGTCCACAACCTCAAACAGTCAAACTCTAAACTCCACTATGGTGAAGACCAAAGAGCTGTCGAAGGACACCAGAAACAAAAGTGCAGCCCTGCAGCAGGCTGGGAAGACTGAATCTGCAATAGGCAAGCAGCTTGGCATGATGAAATCAACCGTGGGAGCAATAATAAGAAAATGGAAGACATACAAGACCCCTGATAATCTCTCTCGATCTGGGGCTCCACGCAAGGTCTCACCCCGTGGGATCAAAATGATCACAAGAACTTTTTATGTCCACTTGTTACTTGTATTTTATTATATGATGCACTGGAAAGTGTAAGAAGTTTCCAAGTGCTTCAAAATTACCAAAAAAGAAGTTGCAATTCCACAATTGATTTATCATTTTTTTTATTTTCCATGTTTACTATATGGTAAAACTGACCTGGCAATATAATTCTTCAGGTCAGTATAATTATTATGAGATACTAAACATGCATTATTTGTATTTAAGTTGTGAACATTTTTTTTTTTGCTTGTGTCACCATTTTCCAAGATCCATAACATTTTCAATTGGGACTGTGTGAGTTTTTATACTTTGCGCCAATAGCTTTATTTTTAATGGAGAAAAAAGAGGAAGATTTGAACATTTATTTTATTTTAATTTTTTTCAAAATTTTAAATCATTTATTTGTCCCTTGCTTCTTTATTTGTTAGCCCCTTTAAGGGAATTGAACATACGATCATCTGATCGATTGTATTTCGAAAATCATGGTCTTTTATGAAAGCCGACTTTAGGTTAACCGTCACAAACAGCACTCTGCTGCCTCCAGCAATTGATTTACGATTGATGGAGGAGGCCACAGCTTCTTTCTCTACTAGCCAAGTTATTGGGAGCTTCCCAGTGAACATACAGGTGCTTCTCACAAACTTAGAATATCATCAAAAAGTTAATTTATTTCAATTCTTCAATATAAAAAGTGTATACATATGTTATATAGAGTCATTACAAACAGAGTGATCTATTTCAAGTCTTAATTTCTGTTAATGTAGATAATTATGGCTTACAGCCAATGAAAACCCAAAAGTCATTATCTCAGTAAATTTGAATAATTAACAAAAAAAACACCTGCAAAGGCTTCCTAAGCATTTAAAAAAGTTATTTAGTCTGTTTCAATAGACTCCACAATCACGGGGAAGACTGCTGACTTGACAGATGTCCAGTATATACACATCCGATTCCAACACATGGGTATAAGTATATATACTTGAGTATCAAAAGGAGCCAACATTTGATGTAATTGTACGTTTTATGTTAATAAGAGGTTAACTGTGCCAGTTCTTCAGGGGACATAAGTAGAAATAAAAGGATCAGAGACAATTCACGAGTAGGTAGTAGAGCATGCTCAATGAACTCGTGTCAATACAGGACCAGAGATGCGTTGCAACAGAGGCATGGAGAACCAGACAGCGGGCAGGGAGCAGAGGGGTCGGCAGGAAATGTGAGCGGTGAGATGGATATTTCTGTAAAATTCTAGTAGAATTCAATTCCACTCCAGTAAATTCACCCATCTCTAGACATAATGATAGAGCTGGTGTAATCATGCATAGTAAGGTTTAGTAGACATCTATAATGAACAGTAATAGATGTCTATGTGTTTTGTAGTCTCTTTTCCAATCTCAGCATTTTCCATTCATCTTGCATTGTTTATTCTATCAACACTCCCAATCTGTTTATTTCATTTCTCCTTCTCACTTTCACCTCTTTTCTATGGGTTGGAGCTTTCTTATTACATCTTTGTTGTATGTTTTGCTATTCTGTGTATCCTGCTTTCTTTACGCTCAGCTTCTCTGTGACATTTCTATTATCATTTATAGAAGTCAGAGAACTTCTCCCTATTTTCCATTATGTGATTTTTCTAAGTTACTGCAGTTAGTGTAGTACATATAGTCTCAGTAAATCCGCAACCCATCATCTGCTCCCTTGATCCTGCTGCATATGCTTTATTCACAACATGTTTATAGCAATGCCTGTACTCCCCATGCCAGAAAGTATCACCCAGCACTCACTAAAGCAGAGGCCAGAACTCATCTCTTGAGTAATAGTTGACAGCTGCCTTTCACACTGGACCCAGGTCTTCTAACTTCTCCATGAGCAGGACCTCTGGTGCACTGCTGACAAGGCTGTTTGTTAATCTGCCCCTGGCACTGATTATTCTGGGAGCTCTTTAAGCCAGGACTAGAGGAAAAGAGAGCCAAAGAGCCTGCCACTCTCATCATGATGCCCCCTCTCCTCTCCTACCATGACCCCCAAAAAGTAGGATATTCCTAGCATATAGGCTGACCCCTACACTGACCATTACCACTGGAGTTACAGCCAAGCTCAGGGCAAAATGCTGGGGCAACACTCGCTTGTTTAAGCAGATGAGCATCGTTAGTAGCTGTGAATACAGCAAAGACATTATGCTAATGTTTGACACCTGACACTACTTATAGTGACATTTTCCCACCTCATAAGATGTGGCAGTTCAAATATACATTTTCTTGCTAGCCGATGACGCCCCCAGCAACCTGCCGACTTAGGCACTGGATCTCCAGTGCGAAATATGGTTCTGCTGCTGGAGACAGATTATATTTCAGCAAAAAGTTAGGAGGGAGACGCCTAGTGGAAAGCTCTCTGGTGTAAGACGTCATCGTTTTTTTTTAAATCACTGGGCGCAACTGTCTTGTGATGTGAGAAGAATACCCAATAGTATCCAGTGTACACAGAGCTCTGTGCATTGACTTTAGACTGAACTACCAGAATGATTTGTACAGCAACTGTCAAAGTCTTTAACTCATGAGCACGTAGACTAAATGCAACTGGAGACAATTGCTGTATAGAGGAACTTTTGCCACTTTAAGCAAACAAATGGAAGAAGTTACAGATTCTTGCCATTAATGTTGGTTGCCAGCTTTTACCTTTTATGGGGGTTTTCCTACCTTACATATTTTTGAGTGGGGTTCAAACTCGATTAATATCACACACAGAACCTTTAATGCAAAGTCTGTTGATAAATATAGAAAACTCTGCACTGCCATGTCCAAGCAAATACAATGTATGCCTGCATCAGAGTTCTCTTTTTGCAGGGGAAGGACACTTCCTGTTGTTGTGCATTCTTGTTATCTTAGTATTGCAGACTTCCTAACTGATTATTTCTTATCTTAATAAAAAAAATACACAAACAGCAAAAAAAAAAAAAGATCCACAGAGTAAAGCAAATTTTGTATGATGCATTAATAAATTATCCTCTTGAGTATTGTGCAATAAAAACATCTGAACACAGTCCTATAGCCAAGAAAGTGGTTGTTGTTCTGGGGCTTTCCCAGGTAACAGCTTAGTTTTTCTTTTTTGCTTAACTTCAAAAATAATAATGACAACAATGAAATTTTAATTGACCTTAGATCACTTAGTACATTATTACTACTGTCTGGCTATTCTGAGACATTTTTTTATTCGCCAAGTTTAGTAAAGCAAAGTCTTTCATATCTTTAAACTTTGCTATCACTTTATTATTACCTCAGTGTCCTCTCTTTATGAGTAGGTTCTGTCAAAAGAACTTTGAGAGAAGCAGATGAGGAGCTAGTTATGATTTGTATACTCGCGATCATGTGGAAACCACGCCAGCCGGCAAACAGAGCCAACTCCTAACATTGTGGATAATGAGCGGAACAAATGAGAAGCTAGTCGGAACTTGCGATCACATGATGACCGCTCAAACTGGCAAGCAAGGCTGAAACCTAATAACTCGTAGAGTACACAGGATTCAGCAAGCGGCAGTGCTTACCCAAAATTTCTACAGGACTGAAAACCCCTCAATGCCTCAGAATTTATTTAAATATATGATAATATGTTTGATTAATGTTTCAATTAAGTCTGACAATGTCGTCCACTTTAATATAACGTTATGTTAGCTCATTGAGCTCTGTTAGTTAAACTTAAAAAACCTGATCCTGTTTAGCTTTTTGTGACTGTGCTCCTTTTGATAGATCATATAAATGCCTAAATTGTCACGTCAAAGCCCATTCCTAGAGCAATAGCCCCCATAGAGATCTCTGGTGTGTCTGTGACATGCAGTAGGCCTTCACCACTACTTCACATGGGCACCCACCTACATGTACATGTAATATCCATTACATAAACGTTTTCTTATGCAGTGCAACATGTAGTAGTAAAAAATGTCAGTATGGATATTTATTATAAATAATATATTTAATGGAGGTAGCGTAATAATTCAGTGTATTCTCTGGCAATTCTCTGCAGTGACAAAAGCAGAAGTCTCGGATATACTTTTCCATTATGTAAATAACAGTTTGTTACAAAAAAAGCCTAAAGTGGAAGTGATGTAGATAGTGAAGCTAGAAAATGGTGACACATTTGTGGGCTCCAGGCTCTCACTTTACAGGGTCCCAAACAACAGTAGTGATGCAACATGCTTTCCTATTTTTGTAAGTGGCAGATATACAGGCCAGCAGCCACCTTCTTAAAAGGAAGGCTTGAGACAAAGCGCTGTAGTTACATCATCATTACTTACCACCTCCACTACTGCAGACTCACAGATGACTAAGGATAACCGCATAATTACACTCAGCATCTGTTGCTTGCAAAGATGGAGCAAGAAAGAAAAATATTTTACAGTCAGAAGTAGAGATCAGCCAATATATGCCAGTGGAACTAAATTCTTCTTTATCATTACAAAAATCTGCACTCGACAAAATACCGTACTATTTTTTTGTAATTGGCTTTAACAAAAATTCATCAAAATGGCGCATTCTGGCTAGCATTTTTTTCACCATAATGGGTAAATAAAAGTATAAAATACTTAAAAATCCCATGTACTCCCCTTTCTGCTTACCTCTGGCCCCTCGAACTCCTCCCGATCCCCCATATTGACCTCACCACATCTTCTGATCACTGCCACTCACGCTGAAATCCCTAGGCCTAGCATGCTGAATTCTCCAGGTCTTGCAAGCTGAAATCTCTGGCCTTGCTTACACCTTTGATGAGGCCTGAGAGGTTCTGTGCATGTACACGTAAGGTCACAGCGTAAGTCATGACATCACGACCTTCTGTGTACTTGCACAGAATACTCACAGGACTCCTAGTGTGAGGGCTCATGGATATCACCACCAACAGCAGTGATCAGAAGATGGGACGATGATGGGATGGGTGACAGTGAGGAGCCAAGGGGCTGGAAAAGTGAGCAGTAAGGTGAGCATAAAGATCTATTTTATTTCTTATGTCTATTATTCTCTCATATTTGGAGAGACCCCAGAACATAAATAATATTAAATTTGCAGATACAGTAACTTTCGGGAAGATCCATGCTGTTTCTGTTAGGTAGATACTTGGGCAACTTTAAAGGAAATATGTCATCCTGTTTGCATGCTATAGCATTACATAGTGTTTGTTAGTCATATATGGAGTTGGATGCTCTTAGTATGCACCTGTTCACACCTGTTCTCTGGATGTGATAGCCAGTCAGAATTTGATATATGTATACATACCATAGCATTGCTTATGCACTAAGTATCTTTGTTTTTTTCCTATTCTCTATAGCAGTAATGCAATTCCAATTTCATATATTTCATGTTAGCATGCTATAGCTATATTCAGAGTGCAACTTTATGTGTTTGTTATATATGGAGTTGGATGCTCTTAGTATGCACCTGTTCACGCCTGTTCTGTGTTTAGAAGTAATGGTCAGTCTTTGATATTTAAAGGAAATAATCAAAAGAATACCTATTTACATTAAACATTTTTATGGAGTTATCCCATTTTTATTTTTTTTTTATTAAAAAAAATCTTGAAGTCTTGAAGTTTTCACACTCATAACAGAGAATCCAGATAAACTAATGCTACCTGTTCTGTGTAGTGACAAAAAATGATGATCGAGGCCCACCTCCTCCACGACTCTGCATAAAAACTCTGCATAATTCATGAAGCATACCTACAAAACTTTCCCATGGAAATCATTAAATCATACCGAGTCCATGTATCTGCTGAAAACATCTATTAACCCAGCAGAGGAGCTACTTAGACAAGATAGCACAAAACAAGAATAAAAAATCAATAATAATAAAAGTAAAGCAAAATTATATTTTTCAGCATTTGGTTTCAGCAAGTAAAGAAAAGTATAGGTAAAATTATCTTTAATGTAATGTTCTACTTATTAGAAAATGAAAATCACCATAAAGTAGCATAGAACCATAGAATAGCAAATTAGTCAAGGTATGTCTTGTAATCATTAAACAGCAATACAAAAGCATCTGAATGTCCAGTACTTACTGTTAGCTGATTAATGATTGCCTGGATATCTTTGTGGCCATACTTTTCAGCTATTTTTGCAGGATCTTCTCCATATTTGTTGGTGATTCCACAGATGCAATCTGCTGCTGGGCTTTGCATTAATAAAAGTGCAACTTCTTTGAGTCCAAGCTTTGCTGCACAATGCAGTAAGGTGGGTATTTCTTCTGAACTACCACCTAAATGCAAAGAAGTAAATTAATTAATAAATCTATTTTTAATCCAACTATGTAACTTACCACCTGTATGTGCAAATCAATACAGAAAGTAAAAAATTTTTTGCAAACCAAGGTACACTATATGGACAAAATTATTGGGGCATACCTCTTAATCACTGAATTCAGGTCTTTTCATTCAGTCCCATTGCTACAAGTGTATAAATTCTAGTCCTAAGCAGGGCCGGCGTCAGCACCCGGCGCACCCGGGCAAGTGCCGGGGCCCTGAGCAGGCAGGGGACCCCCCACCTGCTCCGGGCTCCGGCACTTGCGATACTTACCTCTCCCGGTTCCAGCGCTGCAGCGTCTTCTATCCTCTGACTGTGACGTCCAGGTCAGAGGGCGCAATGACGTCACCAGTGCGCGCCCCCTGCCTCAGCAGTCGCAGCACAGAGAGCAGGAAGACACTGACAGTGAGGAGTCCAGAGCAGAGCAGCGTCAAGCAACGAGAGGTGAGTATTTCATTTTTTTTTTTTTTTATATTTGGAGCAATATATGGGGACCATCAGAAGGGGCCCATATATGGAGCATTATATGGGGCTAATTCTATATGGAGTATCTTATGGGGCCAATAATATAGGGAGCATCTTATGAAGCCAATTCTATAGGGAGCATTATATGGGGCCAATTTAATATGGAACATCTTTGGGGCCAATTCAATATGGAGCAGTATATGGGGCCAGTTACATATGGAGCAGTATATGGGGCCAATAATATATGAAGCATCTTATGGGACTAATTATATATGGAGCATTTTATATGGCCAATTACATATGGAGCATTATATGGGGCCAATTATTTTTGGAGCATTATATGGGACCCATTCTGTAAGGAGTATTATATGGGCCCATTCTATATGGAGCATCATATGGGGCCCATTGTGTATGGAGCAATATATGGGACTCAGTATACTGTATGGGGCCGATCATATACTGATGGGGCCCATCAAATACTCTATGGAGAATTATATGTGGCTCACTATACTGTATGGAGCATTATATGGAGTCAATTCCATATGGAGCATTATATGAGGCTCAATATTCTGTATGCAGCTCATTATTCTGTATAGAGGACAATGTGGTGCCAGTTGTACTGTATGGAGCACTATATGGGGCCATTAAACTGTATGGGGCAATATATGGGGCTCATTATTCTGTTTGGAGCAATATATGGGGCTCATTATTCCGTATAGAGGACTATACTGTCCGGTTTCTGAGCTAATGTAGAATGCACAATAGATATCACTCATGTAATGTAAGAAGTAAGTGAAATCTTTGGCATTGTACTATACCTATATTTCTCTGCCGTATCCGTGCATTATGAATTGTGGTTTGTGTTAAAGGGGCCCACTGGGACTCTTTCGCCCTGGGCCCATGAAAGCCTGGAGCCGGCCCTGGTCCTAAGCTTTGTAACAAGTCAGTTAATGAAACATCTTCTCTACTAAATATTTCAAGCTCAACTGTGAATCGTGTTATTAAAAAGTGGAAACATTTAGGAACCAAAGCAATTCAGTCATGAAGTGACAGACCACATAAATTACAGAGCATGATTGCTAAGTGTTGAAGCAAATAGTGCAGAAAAGTCATCAATGCCCTAGTGACTCAATAGCTGCAGGATTTAAAACCTCTAACACAGACCTTGACAAACTGCGAACCGCGGGCCACATCAGGACCTCTGGCTTTTCAAGTCCAGATGGCAGACCGAAACAGCTGAAAGTCTAAAACAGTGGCCAACGGGTCGTGCGGTTCACTCCCTCTCCCATCGATTATCCTCCGCAGACACCGCCCACTGTCACTGCGGTGAATACATTGGTGTAGGACAGGTCCGCCACCTCCATATTCCACCAATCAGCGTGTGAGACAGAAGATGCGAGGACATCATTTCATCGCGCTGCTGCTGAGACTTGGTGCATACTGTAGGAGACAGGACCAGAGCGCTAGGGTAAAGGAAGCAATGTGTGGTGTTGTTCTTTTCATGTCTATAAGAGATTTGCATTTATATAGGAGGCTATGTGAGGCTCATACTGTATATATGGAGGTTAGGGTGGATGCCACTCGGATCAAGGAGCTCCATCGTTTATGTAAGTTCATTGTCCCTATTATTGATATACTATGACTTACATTATTAGGTGACTCGCCACATACTGGTCCACTATGATATGAGCACTGTTTTATGCATACTCTTGTTACCTTTTTTGTATTTAGCAAACATGGACCTCTCTTATAGTGTCTCAAACATTGACTATTGCACTGGCACTTTATCTATTTTTCACAATAAGTTTATATCATTGTGTTGCTTTGGCTATGCAATTTTTGTATTGTATGACTATAATTATATTATAATCGAATCAACATATATCCCACTAACAATAGGGCACCTCACAATAATGCAACAGCTAATCTCAGGTATATATATATATATATATATATATATATATATATATATATATATATATATATATATATATATATATATATATACATATATATAGGAAGAAGAAGAGATCCCAAATAATCTTAAAAGCAATATTTAAAAAGAAATGTTAAAAGTACATACAAATATAAAAAAGGAAAAATACCGTAGGGGACACCTCACAAAGCACCAAGGCACAAATATAAAGGTAATATATGTCCAAAACTACAATGAATAATAGCAATATAATCCAAAAACAATATATAAAACAATATATATGCAAAAAATACCACATCCATATATCAATATCTAACGTTTCATTACCGGAAGAAGCAGGAGGCGAAACACGCATCGGGGAGAGGGGACACCACGAGCACCGGTCACTGCACAAGGTAATGAAGCCTTTCCATAGGATCATGATATATTACTTGTCAAGGGATTAGGTGGACACAGTTTATTCAATGAGAACGGATTAGTACATTAGACAAGAATTACTACACAGTTCATGAGCCACTGTGCTCCATTATGCAGTATATGGAAGGTTAATCTAGTGATGTTATTGTATTGTACATCTGCAATTTCCTGTTGCCACCTGCATTATATCCATCAGATGTCGTTATTGATTCTATCTGGACACGTTAGATATTGATATATGGACGTGGTATTTTTTGCATATACATTGTTTTTTTCTTATCTTGCTATTATTCATTGTAGTTTTGGACATATATTACCTTTATATTTGTGCCTTGGTGCTTTGTGAGGTGTCCCCTATGGTACTTTTGCATTTTTATATTTGTATGTACTTTTAACATTTCTTAATAAATATGGCTTTTAGGTTTATTTGGGATCTCTTCTTCTTCCCACATACTGTATATATACAGTATATATATATATATATATATATATATATATATATATATATATATATATATATATATATATATATACAGTACAAACCAAAAGGTTGGACACACCTTCTCATTTAAAGACTTTTCTGTATTTTCATGACTATGAAAATTGTACATTCACACTGAAGGCATCAAAACTATGAATTAACACATGTGGAATTATATACTTAATAAAAAAGTGTGAAACAACTGAAATATGTCTTATATTCTAAGTTCTTCAAAGTAGCCACCTTTTGCTTTGAAGACTGCTTTTGCACACTCTAGGCATTCTCTTGATGAGCTTCAAGAGTTAGTCACCGGGAATGGCTTCCAACAATCTTGAAGGAGTTCCCAGAGATGCTAAGCACTTGTTGGCCCTTTTGCCTTTACTCTGCGGTCCAGCTCACCCCAAACCATCTCGATTGGGTTCAGATCTGGTGACTGTGGAGGCCAGGTTATCTGGCCTCCTTGGTCAAAAAGCTCTTACACAGCCTGGAGGTGTGTTTGGGTCACTGTCCTGTTGAAAAATAAATGATGGTCCAAGTAAACGCAAACCGGATGAAATAGCATGCAGCTGCAAGATGCTATGGTAGTCATGCTGATTCAGTATGCCTTCAATTTTGAATAAATCCCCAACAGTGTCACCAGCAAAGCACCCCCACACCATCACACCTCCTCCTCCATGCTTCATGGTGGGAACCAGGCATGTAGAGTCCATCCGTTCACATTTTCTGCTTCGCACAAAGACACGGTGGTTGGAAACAAAGATCCCAAATTTGGACTCATCAGACCAAAGCACAGATTTCCACTTGTCTAATGTCCATTCCTTGTGTTCTTTAGCCCAAACAAGTCTCTTCTGCTTGTTGCCTGTCCTTAGCAGTGGTTTCCTAGCAGCTATTTTACCATGAAGGCCAGCTGCACAAAGTCTCCTCTTAACAGTTGTAGAGATGTGTCTGCTGCTAGAATTCTGTGTGGCATTGACCTGGTCTCTAATCTGAGCTGCTGTTAACCTGCGATTTCTGAGGCTGGTGACTCGGATAAACTTATCCTCAGAAGCAGAGGTGACTCTTGGTCTTCTTTTCCTGGGACGGTCCTCATGTGAGCCAGTTTCTTTGTAGCACTTGATGGTTTTTGCCACTGCACTTGGGGACACTTTCAAAGTTTTCCCAAATTTTCGGACTGACTGACCTTCAATTCTTAAAGTAATGATGGCCACTCATTTTTCTTTACTTAGCTGCTTTTTTCTTGCCATAATACAAATTCTAACAGTCTATTCAGTAGGACTATCAGTTGTGTAACCACCAGACTTCTGCACAACACAACTGATGGTCCCAACCCCATTTATAAGGCAAGAAGTCCCACTTATTAAACCTGACAGGGCACACCTGGGAAGTGAAAACTATTCCCGGTGACTACCTCTTGAAGCTCATCAAGAGAATGCCAAGAGTGTGCAAAGCAGTCATCAATGCAAAAGGTGGCTACTTTTAAGAACCTAGAATATAAGACATAATTTCAGTTGTTTCACACTTTTTTGTTAAGTATATAATTCCACATGTGTTAATACATAGTTTTGATGCCTTCAGTGTGAATGTACAATTTTCATAGTCATGAAAATACAGAAGAATCTGTACTGCTTGTTTTCAATAAAGATCTTATCACTATTTTCTGCATTGGGACTTTTTGGTCGGTTTCTTTCCCTCCCCCCTTTTATTCTATGACATTTTTTCCAACTGTCCCCTCTATCTTACAAAGTCTGGTATGTTGGGTCACATTACTTATAACATTGACCCATTTGTAGACCCATTTATAGACCTATTGTGTTCCCTTGCTGTTTGCTCTCATATATGGGGGTTATGTAGGCTCACGCTGTATGTAGGGCTTACTCTGCTTATATGGAGGCTATGTGAGGCTAACGCTGTGTATATGGAGGCTATGTGGAGCTCACTCTGCATATAGGAGTCCTTGACAACAGGAGAAGTCCCAGAAGATTGTAGAAGTGCAAATGTTGCCCCTATCTTCAAAAAAGGAAAGAAGATGGAGCCAGGAAATTACAGGCCAGTGAGCTCTACCTCTATAACAGTGAAGATCTTTGAACAAATTATTAAACAGCATGTGTGTAAGTACTTGGATAAGAATACAGTAATTAACCAGAGCCAGCAAGGGTTTGTAGTAAACAAGTCATGCCAGACCAATCTAATTTCCTTCTATGATGGAATCACTGACTGGGAGCATCAGGGAAATGCGGTAGACACAGTACCCAGTTGCGCTCATCATGGAATTCTGGTGAGTGTGTCTGCCTCGTGCGAGTAGATCACTCCTTAAAATGGGTGGCGGAGATACATTTGTGTATTAATTATGTGTCACTAAAGTCCTAATTTTGGAAATAAATTTTGCCATAGTGGCAACAAGATATTATAATAGTCATAATAGTGGTAACCAAAGATATTTTGTATTTGAGGTCGGGAAGATGTAAAGGGAGGAAAGGATAAAACAATGCAGTTTCAAAAAGAAGGTGCCTATGTAAGTTGTTAGACAATGATCACCATATTCTGAACATATTACATTTTAAGGATACATAGTAAAAATTTGTTTTTATCATCCTGCTGCCTATGATAATTACGGCCATATAATAATCCTCAGGTCACTCAAAATAGAATATCATTAAAATATCAAGCAAGAAGGATATATGAAATTAAGAAATTCGTGAGTAGAGTGATTGCCTATGGCTTAATGACATTATTCTTTAGACAGCATTCCTCGACAAGATGCTATCCAGTCTTCTTTTGTGACCTTTGTCAAGTTTGGGCCATGATATCATTACTATTATTATGCATTGCTTGTATAACACTGTCGTAATCCGCAACCCTTTATATACATTATTATTGCTGTCCTTAATGGGGCTCACAATCTACATTCCCTATCAGTATCACTGGTTATATCACTGTTACAAGTGGCCTCCTTCCATTGTACAGTGCCGTGATCAATTTTGCTTGTACCTGTTAAGTCTTAAGCTCTTAGATCGTAGATTTGCATGACATTGATCATATCTCATATATAATGATTACAAAAATATAAGTCTTGGTTCACAAAGTGACAGGGGTAAATATATCTGAAAAAGGTGTTGATTGGGAATTATTCCTGAGTAGTGATGAGCGAGTATACTCGTTGCTCGGGTGGTCTTTCAGTATTTGTGAGTGCTCGGAGATTTCGTTTTTGTTGTCGTAGCTGCATGATTTATGGCTGCTGGACAGCTTGAATACATATGGGGATTCCCTAGCAACCAGGCTACCACCACATGTACTCAGGCTGGCTAGTAGCTGTAAATCATGCAGCTGTGTCCACAAAAACTAAACCTCCGAGCAGTTAGAAATACTCGGAGACCACCCGAGCGTGCTCGGGAAAACCCGAGCAACGAGTTTACTTGCTCATCACTATTCCTGAGTACTCTTCCTTTATCACTACATGCTACTTTATTTTCTGCTGCTATATTATTATTATTATTCATTTTTATAGCGCCATTTATTCCATGGCGCTTTACATGTGAAATACGGGGCAAATATAGACAAATACATTAAACATGAGCACAAACAAGGCACACGGGTACATAAGGAGGGAGGACCCTGCCTGCGAGGGCTCACAGTCTGCAGGGGATGGGTGATGATACACTAGGAGAGGGCAGAGCTGGTTGTGCTGTGTTAAAAAGTTTAATAGATTTACACCTGATGTAATGTAAATGATGGCTTCATTCATCTTATACAATATTTCATTTGCATGTTAAAAACTTCTTGTTTCTCTACATCTAAAACGCATCTATAGATATGGTAATTAAGAGATCAGAATAAATTACCACGGCCATAGAAACAACATAGTGTCCCGAATATTGTTCCAGAGACAGAAAGAACCAAACATAATTCTCCTTTTCAGTTGTGTTAATGTACGTTTTAGATCAAAAAGATGAATACTCATAAAGCGCTTTGTGTCCAATGATGTTCATGTCTTTTCAGGGACTTTTTACATCAAGAATAATAGACAACTTTATATTCTACAAAATACAAGCAAGGATTTTTTGTTGAAGGTCAGACTTTCTCTTAATAAGTTCCACCAGTTTGTGCATTATTTTATCTAGAATATATATTTTTATTCAGAATGGTTTACAGAATATTTACAAAAGGATTTACACTTAGAAAGTATTAGGAGCTTTCTATCATCCCCTTGTACCACTTCTAATTATTATAATTTCTGTATTATCCCAAAACCTTACTACATTGTGTCTGAAAAGGATGTTTAAGCCAATCTGCTCTTCCACAAAGCTAGTCCAGGACACTGTCAGTCAACAGTGTCCTTGTATCGCGCCAACAATGGCATGATTGATATACCAGTATGTGCAAGGAGAGCAAGGAGGTATTATTACTCTTCCTCCTTGCTATCCCTTTGATGTCAGTCACACCACTGTGATACTAGCGCTCTGTGTGAATGATTGACATAGGTTCCAGACTAGTCTGGTACATGCATGCCGGACAGGGTAACCATCATTTTTAGGGATAATATAGGGATCAATTAAAAATTTTACCAGGAGGCAGATACAGCACTCAATGTAGGGATGAATACTGATGTCATGTTTCCTTTAAAGTGAATCTGTCAGCAGGTTTTTGCTATTTACTGTGAAAGCAGCATAATGTCGGAGCAAATACCCTGAATTCCAGGGGTGTGTCACTAGCTCAGAATGCTGCTGCAGTTTTAATTCAATCAATGTTTTATCAGCAGGAGATTATATACTAGCAGAGCAGGTGTCACATTCAAGTCAGAACAGCAAATTTGTGTAACCCAGCCCTCGCTGCTGACTGGCAACTTAATGAGAATGCACAGTGTAAACCGGAAGTTGACAATCAGTTGTGTGGGAAGGGTTGTACAGAGCTAAGCCTTCTGATTACTGCTACATCTAGCAGAGAAAACAGGGATTCTATCAAAACTGTACCAAGCAGCCAAGTGATACATCAGTGAAATCAGGCTCTCTGCTTCTACATCATGCTGCTCTCAGATTCCTTAGCAAAATCTTACAGACAGACTTCCTTTCAACTACAATTAGTATTTACACAGAAAAATAATACACATATCAATATACAAAATCCACACACTTACCCAACCAGCTCATGCCATGCACTTAAGTAGGAGGGACGGGGTCGAAAGAAGGAAAATGATAAAGATGTTTTAAACATTAAGCCCTTCATGATCGTGGATGTACTTGTACATCTTGGTTGGGAAGGGGTTTCCGACCTTCGTCGTGGCAATGTTGTGGGTATAAGAACTGTGCTCAGGTGATTGCCTCCCAAGCTCGACTTACATGACAGTTAAGACCCGGCTCTCACAGCCAAGATCAGTGCCCGCACCACCACCCACTGTTTAACCCACTAAATATCACTGTTGATATCAATCACAACATTTAGGAGGCTGAGAGAAGTAGGGGACTCCGTCCGATCGACGCCCCAGCGACGTCATCGTGGGGGCATCATCGTTGCCATTGTCAGCCAGAAACTCATGACAACATTTTGTTGCAAAAACTTAATTCCAGCTCACCAAGTTGCTCTATGCTCATCCACCTGGGGCTCAGACACAGGCCTTGCCCTGGCCTCACATCAAGGAAAATAGAAAAAATTTGAGTTACTTACTCATGAGTAAGACTGCTTAATGCAGTCGAAACGCGTCGACTGGGTCATGTCGACCATGTAAATGTTTCTTTTGTATTCACTTTATTTTCTTTTGAAACATAAAAGAAAAAGAAAATGCAGTCCTGTTGAGCCAGACTCCATTTTTTTCTAACAACATTGGGTTAACCAGCTATGAAAAGCCTGTTAGACCATGCTCAAAGCATGATCATTCTATCTCCCAAAACCCTGAATTGAAAGTGATCAAAAAATGTTATGTGACTAAAAATTATAGCAATAAAAACATCAACTCATCCTGCAAAAAACAAGCCCTCACATGACTCTGTCAGCAGAAATAACGAAAAATTTTAGCTCTCAAATATGTTGATGCAAAAATTGATAATGTGATAACATAAAAATCTATATAAATATGGTATCACTGTAGTCACACCAACCATAAAAAATAAAGTAGTAGTACAATGGCTTTGGAAAAGCGAAATGGCAACACCCAAAAGAAATTCAGCAAATTCTGCACACCCAAAATCCAAATGCTCCTCTTTCTTCTAAGCCCCACAGTGTTTCTAAACCATATTTGTCTGCAAACTATTCCAGGAAAATCTGTGCTCCAGGAGGCAAATAGTGTTCTGTCACTCCTGGGTCTTATAGTGTGCCTATGCAGTACTTTACAGTCACTTACGGTGTATTTCCACCTTCAGAAGAAATTGTCTGACAACTTTTGGTACCATTTTGACCTATTTCCTCATTTGAAAATGTAAAATATGGGATTAAAACAACATTTTAATGGTAAAAATATAATTATTCTTTCTTCATCGATCAATGGTATAACATTTTGTGCGGCACATGAGCTGTCAACATGCTCACTGCACCCCTAGATGAATTAATTAGTGGGTGTAGTTTGTAAAATGTGGTGAATTATTGGGGTTTCTGCTGTTCTGGCACCTCAGGGGCTCTGCCAATGTGACATGGCACCCTCAAACCATTCCAGCAAAATCTGAACTTCAATAGGGCACTTCTTCCCTTCTGAGCTATGCACTGTGCCTCAAAAGAAGTTTTCAAACATGTATGGGGTACTGACGTACTTAGTAGAAATTGCACAGCAAATTGTATGGTCAATGTTGCTGCTGTTACCGTTGTGAAAAATATTTTTTTCATTTTCACAGCTCAACAGTGTAAAGTTCAGTGAAGCACCTGTGACAGTTTTATTCAACTGTCCACAGCTAGAGCAGACGGTGGCTGATGGTAGTATTTATCACCTGCCGCCTGCACTATAAATAAATAAATATTAAAAATAAATGACTTGGGCTTCCCCTGTTTTTTTAATAACCAAGCAGGCAAAACTGACAGCTGCGGGTAGCAACACTCAGCTGCCAGCGTTAGCAAAGCTGTTTTTCAAGAATAGAGGGGTCCCCACGCCGTATTTTTACATTGTTTAAGTTAATAATAAAAAAATGGCTTAGGGTCCCCTCATTTTTAACAACCAGCCAATCTAAAGCATACAGCTGGGGGTTGGCATTCTCAGGCTGGTAAGGGGCCATGGATATTGCCCTCCTCAACCTTAAAAATAGCAGCCCACAGCTGCTTCTGAAAAGGCGCATCTATTAAATGCGCCAAATCTAGCGCTTTGCCCAGCTCCTCCCACTTGCCCTGTTGTGGTGGCAAGTGAGATTCATATTTTTGAGGTTGATGTCACCTTTGCATTGTCTGGTAACATCAAGCCATGGCTTAGTAATGGATAGGCGTCTATAAGAGATGCTACAGGTCCTGTAAAATGGTGACTTTTTATTTTAAACTTAGTTTTTTTGTTTCACTACTTAAATAAGAAAAGAACCTATATATGTTTGGTATCTACAAACTCATAATGACCTAGAGATCCATAATGTCAGGTCATTTTTAGCATTTAGTGAACATGATAAAGAAAAAAAAACTATTGTAAAATTGCACTTAATTGCAATTTCACCACACGTTAAATTTTGTTCCCGTTTTCCAGTACATTATATGATAAAATCAATGGTATTGTTCAAAAGTACAACTCATCACGTAAAAATCATGCCCTCATATGGCTATATTGATGGAAAAATAAAAAACTTATCGCTTTGGGAAGAAGGGGAACAAAAAACAGAAAAATGGGAAAAAATTAAGGTGGTGGAGGGGTTAATATTCTGGGAAAGAGACAATATTCATAAAGGTTCCTACACTATTAATATCAGCTAACAGATGTACACTTAGCCTTTTCAGGTTATTAAAATTGGGGACCCCAAATAAATGATGTGGGGTTCTCTTATATTTTTTATTTCAAGCCAGGCAAAACTGACAGCTGAAGGCTGCAACTCTCAGCTGTCAGCTTCAGCAAGGCTGGTTATCAAGAATAGGGGGGTCCACACGCTGTATTTTTTAATTATATAAATAAATACTTTAAAAAAAAATGGTTGGAGATACCCCCATTTTTGACAACCAGCCTTGGTAAAACAGACAGCTGGGCGCTGGTATTCTCAGGCTAGTAAGGGGCCATGGATATTGGCCCCCCAGCCTAAACATAGCAGTCCACAGTTGCATAGAAAGGGTGCATCTATTAGATTCACCAATTCTGCCACTTTACCCAGCTCCTCTCACTTGCCTTGTAGCAGTGGCAATTGGGAAACAGATGCCTCTCTATTACTTAGCTGTGAGCTTGATGTTGCTGGACAATACAAAGGTGAAATCAACCTCACAAATATGAACTCAACTTGCCACCGCCACAGGGAAAGTGGGAAGAGCTGGGCAAAGCACCAGATTTGGCAGATGATGGCTATGTTATAATGAACATACTAAATAAAAAAAACTATTGCATAATTGCACTTTTTTCTCTATTGCACTTTCCAGTGTATCACATAATAAAATTCAAAAGTACAACTCATCCAGCAAAAATCACATCATGATATAGCTAGTTATATTTGATTTAAAATAAGCTCTGTAGTCAGACTCCTGAGAGATGTGTGTCCCACCCATAAATCCGAACAGCCCATTTACACTCATAGAGAGATGTGGATTTCACTGAAATAAGACATCCGATTACAGATATCAAGGTATCATTTTATTCAATTTTCTAATATCTGCATGTCCATATAGATGGACTAGGAGGGTTGAGTCTACTGACAGATTCTATTTAGCTATTCCCCATTTTGCACAAGAATATATTTATAACCAAATATATATATATATTATGGGGAAACATTTTTATGAAGGTTTTACCAAATATCTGCAGTTTGATTATTGTTAAAATCGCCTTATTGCTTAAATTATTTTTTGCAATTGAAGCCAAGGCAAAATCAATTTGAACCTGCCGTATTTTCTTAATTTCTAAATAGAAAGGTCTACTGCCATATTTATTTTCTCTGAACGAAATAAATTCACAACAAGGTACATGACTCTTGTTAATCAAATTGTCACAGACATACAGTAAAAATGAAATTTATGATTAGTTCAAATTATTTACTTAGTTTTATTATTTTTTAGTTCACTAAAGGTATTTTTTATAGCATTTGTTATCAACAATAGTTACAAAGTAATGATTCTCCTCAAAAAGTTATACAAAAAGTGATACAAGAACTCTAATTTCTTACTTTTTGTTGGGGTCTAAGGGGTATTGTTTCTCCTTATGGAGAGTGACATACCAGCTGGCTTGTCAAGGTAAGGAGGCTTATTCGCCGTGCAATGCTCCTCTGGGAAATTAAATATGCAAATTGCCTCTTCTGAGAAAAAGAGGACTTAACTCTATACCGCCACCTGTTGGAAGTAGCGATCCTACAAGTCATAATCAACCCTTTAACGAGTCGTGCAATATGACTTAGGACTTGGCTTTTATCCTAAGTGATATTGCACGACTCGTTAAAGGGTTGATTATGACTTGTAGGATCGCTACTTCCAACAGGTGGCGCTATAGAGTTAAGTCCTCTTTTTCTCAGAAGAGGCAATTTGCATAATTACTTTTTGTTGGACAGTATAATCCAGAGTGGGTCAATTTCCAAACATTGCCAAGAATTAGGGGCAAATTGTCTTTTACCTAAATTAGTTTTTATCCTAAATTCCGGTCTATTTTACCTCTTTATGATCTTTGACATACTTATACAACATGGTCGTAAAGAGCTCATGTGGGGCACAAGAGCTGTCAGCTGCCAGGAGCTTGGCTTTCCTGCCCCCCTGCTGTTTAACCCTCTCTATGCCACAATAGATAGAGATCACTGCATTTAGAAGATTGGGAGAGGGTTCCCTCTCTAATGTGATCGGCATGTCACATAATCACGGGCTACAAATTGTTTTCATGGCAACCTGAGGTCTGACAGCTATGGTGGCCTGTTGGACCATATCAGCAGCACTGTCTAAAAGGCATTCTATCACTGTAACATTGACAGGTGTAATGCATTACAGTGCTGGTGTATTGCAATGCATTATACCAGTGATCAGAGTAATAAAAAATAATAAGTTCCAATGGAGGGACTATGCAAAAAAAGTAAAAATAAAGTGTAAAAATATTTTTAAGAAAGATCACAAAATAAATTAAAAAAAATGAAAAAATATAATACCAATAAATATTATGGGAAAACAAAAATAAATAAGAAAATGTACACATATTTGGTATTGCCACATCTGGAATGACCTGATCTATAAACTGTCACACTATGGTTTTTGATCACATTGCCAAAAAAGTAGAACAAAATACGATCAAAGGTCGAATGTAAATAAATAAATAAAAATGGTATAGATGAAAATGTCATCTTGTCCCTCAAAAAACAAGCCACGATACAACTCCATCAGCAGAGAATTAAAAAACTATAGCTCTCCAAATATAATGATGCCAAAACAATTTTTTATTCTGACAAATACTGTAGTTTTTATTATGTAAAAGGCAAAACAAAAAAAATGCTACAAATGTGTAATCGCTGTAATAGTACTGACTTGAAGAATACAGCTGTCTGATCACTGTTACTACATGGTGAACGGTATTAACCCACACCCAATAATTTCCTAAATTGCTGTTTTTTGTTCATTCTGCCTAACAAAAATAAGAAGCATTCAAAGAGTGATACAGTTAGGTCCATATATATTTGGACAGAGACAACATTTTTCTCATTTTGGTTATAGACATTACCACAATTTAATTTTAAACAAAACAATTCAGATGCAGTTGAAGTTCAGACTTTTAGCTTTCATTTGAGGGTATCCATATTAAAATTGGATGAAGAGTTTAGGAGTTTCAGCTCCTTAACCTGTGCCACCCTGTTTTTTAAAGGGACCAAAAGTAATTGGACAATTGACTCCAAGGCTATTTCATGGACAGGTGTGGGCAATCCCTTCATTATGTCATTCTCAACTAAGCAGATAAAAGGCCTGGAGTTGATTTGAGGTGTGGTGCTTGCATTTGGAAGGTTTTCCTATGAAGTAAACATGCGGTCAAAGGAGCTCTCCATGAAGGTGAAACAAGCCATTCTTAAGCTGTGAAAACAGAGAAAAAACCCATCCGAGAAATTGCTACAATATTAGGAGTGGCAAAATGTACAGTTTGGTACATCCTGAGAAGGAAAGAAAGCACTGGTGATCTCATCAATGCAAAAAGACCTGGGCGCCCACGGAAGACAACAGTGGTGGGTGATCGCAGAATAATCTCCATGGTGAAGAGAAACCCCTTCACAACAGCCAACCAAGTGACCAACACTCTCCCGGAGGTCGGCGTATCAATATCCAAATCTATCATAAAGAGAAGACTGCATGAAAGTAAATACAGAGGGTTCACTGCACGGTGCAAGTCACTCATAAGCATCAAGAATAAAAAGGCTAGACTGGAATTTGCTAAAAAACATCTAAAAAAGCCAGCACAGTTCAGGAAGAACATTCTTTGGACAGATGAAACCAAGATCAACCTCTACCAGAATGATGGAAAGAGAAACGTATGGCGAAGGCTTGGTACAGCTCATGATCCAAAGCATACCACATCATCTGTAAAACACGGCGGAGGCAGTGTGATGGCTTGGGCATGCATGGCTGCCAGTGGCACTGGGTCACTAGTGTTTATTGATGATGTGACACAGGACAGAAGCAGCCGAATGAATTCTGAGGTATTCAGAGCCATACTGTGTGCTCAGATCCAGCCAAATGCAGCAAAACTGATTGGTCGTTGTTTCATACTACAGATGGACAATGACCCAAAACATGAAGCCAAAGCAACCCAGGAGTCTATTAAAGCAAAGAAGTGGAATATTCTTGAATGGCCAAGTCAGTCACCTGATCTCAACCCAATTGAACATGCATTTCACTTGTTAAAGACTAAACTTCAGACAGAAAGGCCCACAAACAAACAGCAACTGAAGACCACCGCAGTGAAGGCCTGGCAGAGCATCAAAAAGGAGGAAACACAGCGTCTGGTGATGTCCATGAGTTCAAGACTTCAGGCAGTCATTGCCAACAAAGGGTTTTCAACCAAGTACTAGAAATGAACATTTTATTTAAAATTATTGAATCTGTCCAATTACTTTTGGTCCCTTTAAAAACAGGGTGGCACATGTTAAGGAGCTGAAACTCCTAAACCCTTCATCCAATTTTAATGTGGATACCCTCAAATGAGAGCTGAAAGTCTGAACTTCAACTGCATCTGAATTGTTTTGTTTAAAATTCATTGTGGTAATGTCTATAACCAAAATGAGAAAAATGTTGTCTCTGTCCAAATATATATGGACCTAACTGTATGTGCACAAAAATAATATGAATAAAAACCAACTCGTTCTGCAAAAAACAAGCCCTCACATGACTGAGTTGGCAGAAATAAAGAAAAATTATAGATCTCAAAATATGGCAGCAACTTATTTTTTGCAAAAAAAATAAAGATTTTGTATGTAATAGTAGCTAGTGATGAGCGAACGTGCTCGGATAACAGTAGTTTTCTACTACATACTTGGTATCTATGTACTCAAGAGAAATTGCACAACAAATTGAATGATCCACTGTCTCCTGTTACCCTTATGAAAATGAAACATTTTGAGGCCAAAGCAACATATTTGTGGGAAATTTTTATTTTTTTTTCGAGACTCAATGTTATAAAATTCTGATATGCACCGTGGGTTCAAGGTGCCCACCATACCATAAACATGGGGTCACTTGTGGGGGGTTTCCAATGTTTAGGCAAATCAGGGGCTCTGCAAATGTGACATGGAGTCCACTATCTATTCCTTTAAATGTTGTGCTCCTTGCCTTCTGAGCCTTGATGTGCACCCAAGCAGTAGTTTTACACCACATATGGGGTATCGGTGTACTCAGGAGAAACTACACAACAAATTGTACAGTCCATTGTCTCTTGTTACCATTTTGAAAATGCAATATTTGGGGTTTATGCAATATTTTTGTGGGAAAAAGTAAAATGTATATTTTTTGCTTTCACATTTTCACATTGCTTTAATTCCTGTAAAGCCCCTAAAGGGTTAATAAATAGTGCTGAGCGAGTGTGCTCGTTACTCGAGTTTTCCGAGCATGCTCGGGTGTTCTCCGAGTATCTTGGGCGTGCTCGTAGATTATGTTTGAGTCCCCGCAGCAGCATAATTTGCGGCTGCTTGACAGCCTGAATATATGTGGGGGTTGCCTGTTTGTTAGGGAATCCCCACATGTATTCAGGCTGCCTAGCAGCCACAAATCATGCAGCTGCAGGGACTCAAGCATAATCTACGAGCATGCCAAGATACTCGGAAAACTCGAGTAATGAGTACACTCGCTCATCACAATTAATAAACTTATTAAATATGATTTTGAGTGCTTTTAGGGGGCAGTTTTTAAAATTGTTTCAATTTTGGGTAGTTACTTCCACAAAGGCCCCTCAAAATAATTTCAAATAGAATGTGGTCCCTAAAAAATAAGATTTTGTTGCTTTTGTTGGAAAAATGAGAAATTGCTGAAAAAACTTTTAACCCTTCTAACTTCCTAACAAAAAATATGTTTCAAAAATCATGCTAATGTAAAGTAGACATGTAGTAAATGTTATTTATTAACTTTGTTGTGTGGTATACAAATTGCAAACTGTTCAAAATGTTTGTCAAATTTTCAATAATTTTACGAATCAACAAAAATTATATAGACCAAAGTTTACCACTAACATGAAGTATAAATTATCATGAAAAAGCACTCTCAGAATCACTGTGATAAGTTGAAGCATCCCAGAGTTATAACCTCATAAAGTGAGACTGGCCAGAATTGTAAAATTTGGCCTGGTTATGAAGGTGAAAACAGGTTTGGGGGTGAAGGGGTTAATGCCATTATCTAAGCTATTTTAAATTATACTTGAATTGAAAATTCCCCATCCTTCCCTATCTACTCTGTCTAGCTTATTTTCCTTTCTTCTCACTTCCTTTTCGATGATGCTTTGTTTGAGAATGCATGCTGGTATACTAAAACAAATGATAATCAGGAGAGACAGGCTGAAGTCTTTTTCCACTCACTGAACGGAAGCATGATCAGTGACCTTCATTTTAGGGCCTGGACTAGTCCCTACTCTGTCACTGTGTGCTCTGTAGTAGGCTCAGACCAGCAGTAACGAGCTGGCAACAGAGCTGAGAGCACCGTCAGTTCAAGTTGTCAAAAAACTTGGTGTGCAGAGACCAGCGTCACCCCCATAAGTTACAGTACAGACCAAAAGTTTGGACACACCTTCTCATTTAAAGATTTTTCTGTATTTTCATGACTATGAAAATTGTACATTCACACTGAAGGCATCAAAACTATGATGTGAAATTATATACTTAACAAAAAAGTGTGAAACAACTGAAAATATGTCTTATATTCTAGGTTCTTCAAAGTAGCCACCTTTTGCTTTTATCCGTAGGACTATCTACTGTGTATCCACCAGACTTCTGCACAACACAACTGATGGTCCCAACACCATTTACAAGGCAAGAAATCCCACTTATTAAACCTGACAGGGCACACCTGTGAAGTGAAAAACCATTCCCGGTGACTACCTCTTGAAGCTCGTCAAGAGAATGCCAAGAGTGTGCAAAGCAGTCATCAAAGCAAAAGGTGACTACTTTGAAGAACCTAGAATATAAGACATAATTTCAGTTGTTTCACACTTTTTCATTAAGTATATTATAATTCCACAAGTGTTAATTCATAGTTTTAATGCCTTCAGTGTGAATGTACAATTTTCATAGTCATGAAAATACAGAAAAATCTTTAAATGAGAAGGTGTGTCCAAACTTTTGGTCTGTACTGTATGTCACTTGTGAGAGTGGCACTGGTCTATGCAGACAAAGTATTCTTACAATGCGACTGAAAGTGCGCTCTGCTGATGGCTTATTACTGCTGATCTGAGCTGGTGAGAGATTGCGCTATCATTTTGCACATTACACGATGCTTTTTGCGCAGGGAATAGGCCGGCCCTTGAAACAAAAGTCACTGATGATGCTTCATTTCATGGAGGGGGCAGGAGCTATGGCAGTGACTGCAACCTCTGACCCCTGATGAAGCTGTGTTTTAGTATCCTAGCATCCACTGTGATTCTCAAACAAACTGTCATCAAAAGGGAATTGGGAAAAAAAATCAAATCAGATTATATCGTTTGGAAAGGATACGGATTTTTTAAATTTAAGTATATTAGAAAATAGTTTAAATTACGGCATTAAATAGGTAGGCATTTAGGATGAACTTAATTTGAATTTCAGACCACCCAATACAAAAAAAAAAAAATGTTTTACTGAAAAAACTGAATAATATTTTTCTAGCAAATGGTGGACACATATTTCCCTCTGTTATTAACCTGAATATCCTAATAGTGTCCCAAGACATTTATTCTCCTTGAAGTCCTTCCTATCTTGTTAAAAATTTCCAAAGGGTTAAAGAGAACACGTGATAACAAACACCTGACATAGGAAAAGTGATAACTTTCTCCACTTTCCTCATTTGATTAATCAGTGAACTACTGTGTAATGACAAACAAACTAACTTCCGGCCTAGATTAATGACACTTCCAAAATTTAAATATCTACCTACAAGCACAAGGAAGTCAATGCCAAGTATATAAAAGTTATATTCTTTATAAAACACATAATACAATAAAATTAAAATCTTATTAATAGGGAGACACAAATACAAAATTGATGACTGCAAACACAGGAGTTTGGTCTATTCTAGTAATTCATGCATAACAAACTGCTTAGCTAGAGCAAAAGTGGCCCTTTAAAGAGTATGTATCAAAAAGTCAGATATCTGTTGGATGGAGACTCATATCGATGGTAGTTGCAGCTACTGAAGCTTGAGCAAAGTATGCTTCATATGGGAGTCATCTTACATAGAAGAATAATATACCTTTCCAAAATAAAGTGCTAAGTGCTCATAGTAAACAAAAAAAAGAAAAAAAAAATATATATATATAGAGAGAGAGATTTTCGCTCTAGGAGGCAGTTACTGACTTGAATTTATATTGGAGTTTTATTGACAGATGACTGAACTAGTCCAAAAAGCATTCATTTCAAAAGCAGTTAGTACTTCTAAGAATCTATGTACAAGACTGTATTAACCTACTTGCCAACAATAACTAATTCAAAGCATTTTTGGTTTTCATGAGAGTCCATACATAAAGTAATATAAACCTACTTTCCACAACAATTGGTTCCGTAGATAGTTAAATAACTTTTTCCGCTGTTAGAAATATACAAGCGCTATGTTCAAAGATAAGATTGCCAAGTGGAATTATTTAGCAGAGGTTATATCTAAAGAGAATCCCATTGTACCAAAGGTAAGCCTAGTGCTGTGTGGTTAATCCCTATAACAGTGCTTATTTAGTGGTAAGCAGAAAAGGAGGCAATAAAAGCTCTAAATAAATAAGGTATACTGTGTAATGACATTGAAATGTGCTTAAGTAAAAGACATTGGATAAATCTATACAAACACAAGGTGAAAGAAAAAAAGGAACATAAGCCAACACCAGCATTGTCCATTGTTATTTCATTTTAACTTTCAACATGTTCGATTTTTTTAGACGTCTGACATGCGTAGTATGATGAATTTATTATAGAATGCATGTTAAAACTCATATAAAGTAAATAGTTAAAAGAAAATGCTTGCTCTTTATTATGAATCGCAAAGTGGCTATATCCTGATTTTGAACTTTGAAATCTGAAAATTCCAAGGTGAGAGCATAGGACCAATGCTGAAAACACTGGACTCGCAATAGTCCCCTTTATATAAGTTGTATGTTTGAGGAACATGATCTAAAACAAGATGAATTTTACCGCATCAGATAATCTGAATTATTTTATTATGAGAAGACAAAGTTCATCTATATTATCATTATTTCACAGTAAGAAGAAACATACACTTCTACATCTAGGTACATTGCTATTTCCAGGGAGGTAGCATCTCAATGCTTGATCAATAATTCAAAGAATGTTAATTAAAGAGAAGCAATCAGACCAGAAACACTTAGAAGTCCTAGGCTGATCACAGCGTGACAGATTAGGAATAGCTGTATTTCAGGATTTTTCCTGGGATAATCAATAGCCACTGTAATTGTTGCAATATTGTGAATGTAAACTCATGCTTCTTTCTATTTCGCTCCTGTGACCTGGAATAAATTAAGATGATTTTATAACTGGGATGAATTGGCCTTGAAGTTTCAACTTCCTCTTATAGGTAAGGAAAGGTTTGAGCATATAAAACAAACCCCACGTGATTATTAGATATGGACTAGCTGCATATTTATAGGGAGAATATAAAGAATCCAGTTATTGGAATGTTAAGATTTATCCTGTATGAATAGACTATAATGCACAGTGTTATTGGAGGGGTAAGATTTATTCTTTTGTTTACAGAGTACTCAGTGTATATATAATAGCTGTAAAGCAAATGTTCCGACAACCAAGACCGGAGATGATTGGGGAAAATAGCAGGGAAGATGATTTAACATGCATCGGGTGTCTTGTTCGCTCACAAACAGTATGATTTTTTAATGCACTAATACAACATTCTTTTCCTGTTTTCCATCTATACCTCTTTTAAGTTGTTTTCCTGTGTTCACTAATTTCTAATGTACGTAATTAATTATGAGAAGCTTATAATCACGAATGAAGGGAGTGGAAAGCCTATAATTTATACCAGCGTGAGAGAACAAAGACAATGGCGTTATGGAAAAGGAGAAGAGAAAGAAATGTGGCAGAAATATGCTCTAAAGTTCATTTATGAGAGCTGTGATCTTATTTACGAAATTTAGATGTACGCCATGAACTTTTAGAAAATCTACATTAGGGATTTAAACATCAACTCTTAAAGGGGTTCTCCGGGAAAAGGAAACAGTAAATATAACTAAATAAAATGCAATTATATATAAATTACTAATTACACTTAATCAGAAACTGACACTAGTTTTGTCTAGGTAACTAATCAACGTAGAATGAAAATGGCTGTCGCCTTTTACACTGACAGAATCCTGTCCTAGAATGTTAGTGGAACAAGCGTCTGTGAGCATGTGCAGAAAGAGGTTCCATCCACTCCCTTCATGTGTAGGTAGATGTGTTCCCAACGGATATTCTGATCTAATACTGGAGATGCCAGGTGCTGAGGTAAGAAGAGGCTGCTCAGACTGCTAACCACCATGTCTATCTGATCTAATACTGGAAAAACCAGGGGGTGCTGAGGTAAGAAGAGGCTGCTCACACTGCTCTCCACTGTCTTTCTGATCTCACACTGGAGATTCCAGAAGTACTGAGGTAAAAAGAGGCCACCCACACTGCTGTCTGCCCTGTTTTTCTCATCTAATACTGGAGATTACAGGAGTGCTGAGGTAAGAAGAGGCTGCTCACACTGCTTTTCACCCTGTCTATCTGATCTGATTCTGGAGATACCAACAGTGCCGAGGTAAGAAGAGGCTGCTCACACTGCTTTTCACCCTGTCTATCTGATCTGATTCTGGAAATACCAACAGTGCTGAGGTAAGAAGAGGCTGCTCACACTGCTTTTCACCCTGTCTATCTGATCTGATTCTGGAAATACCAACAGTGCTGAGGTAAGAAGAGGCTGCTCACACTGCTTTTCACCCTGTCTATCTGATCTGATTCTGGAGATACCAACAGTGCTGAGGTAAGAAGAGGCTGCTTACACTGCTGTTCATCAGGTCTGCCTAAAATAATGCTGGTGATACCAGGGGTGCTGAGGTAGGATGAAGCCACTCACATTGCTGTCCACTCTGTCTATCTAATCTAATATTGTAGATAACAGAGGTGCGAAGGTAAGAAGAGTCTGCTCTTACTGTTCTCCACTCTATCTTTCTGATCTGATAATGGAGATACCAGGAGTGCTGAGGTAAGAGGCTTCTCACACTGCTGGCCACCCTGTCTTTCTGATCTAATACTGGAGATTCCACGAGTGCTGAGGTAAGAGGCTGTTCATTCTGTTGGCTATCTTCTTTGGTAAGCCATGTTCACACTAGCAGTATTTGGTCAGTATTTTACTTCAGTATTTGTTAGCCAAAACCAGGAGTGGAACAATCAGAAGAAAACTATAATAGAAACAAATTTTCACCACCAAATACTGAATGTGTGAATGTGGCCTAAGTGCTGGACACCGGATGTGAGCAAGAGACAGCTAGAGTATGAGATATAGATTATTTTCAATTGACTGCAGTGAATATTCCTCCTACATATGCTCACAATCACCTGTCCTGTTCATTTTAATTTTATAGTGATTACTTCCCTAGACAAAGCAACACTGATTTGTTTATTAATCCTTTAATGAACAAGGAAAATTTTTAGTTTTCCTCTTCTTCCAGATATATAACTTTTTTATTTTTTCATCAACATAGACATTTAGGAGCTTGTATTTTTGCAGAATGAGCAGTAGCTTTGAAATAAGTAAGACAGAGGCTAGTGGGGGCGCACAGGCCCTACCACACATGCCTCCTGATGAAGCCCAGGGCAGTGAAACATGTGTCAAAGTGCTTGAGCCTGTCACAGAATTAAATGGTGAACTGCTATTACCAGAGATCTGCGCCAGCTGTAACTGCTAGCCAGAGTATACTGTGTGTGGAGCAGGCTCATCTCCTGAACCTCGGATACATTTGAGTTACGTGCACACGTTAATTATTTGGTGCAAAAATTTCAGCACCGTTTCTGCATCTATTGGAAGGCAAAAAGGGCACATTTTTGCAGCATTTTTTAAGCATTTTTTACATGCGTTTTTTGTTGCAGATATTTCCACACTCATTGTTATGAGTGAAATCTGCAGCAAAAACACTAAAAGAATTGACATGCTGCAGATTTAAATCTGCCCCAAATCTTCAAGTCACAAAATAGCAATATGCACATAAGGCCACACACACACTGAGTATTTGATGAGTGTATACCTTAGTATTTGTGGAGCGCCCCCAGATGCAGGGCCGCGGGGTACTCGGTACCGGGCCTCTCTGTCTCAGTTCTGGGTTGTCACGGTGGCTAGACCCGGTCCGTGACCCTGCTAAGGGGCGTCCAATGAAAGGTGTGAAGATGGTGTGTGGTGCAGGTTGCGGTGAATAACGAGGACACAGGGTTGCAGTCTCTTTACCTCTTTACTGAAGGCTTCGTCATCCGCAATCCAGAGCACTGCTAACAGGGCTGGCTGAGACCGGCCAGTCCGATGGCACTTCCAGAGTTCCCTTTGCAGGTGGAAATCTGTGCCTATCTTCTAGCGCCTGTGTGTTGTAGTACTTCCCTGCTGAACACCACGGGATAGTCCTCACAATTGTTGTGTCTGTCTCTGATGTTCTTTCTCACAACTTATATCTGTTCTGATGTTCTTCTCCATCCCCCAGATGATATGGCTAGGACGCACCCGTATGACGGGTAGGCCTGGAGTTCTTTTGGGACCCTAGTGACGCCCCTCTCCCACAGTTGCCTGTTGTGAATTTGGTTTTTGGGCTCCCCCGGTGGTCACTGGTGGTACTGGACTTGTGTGCTTCACTTTCTCTGTTCACCTGTTTCCATCAGGATATGGGTGTATCCTATTTAGCCTTGCTGCTCAGTTATTCTAGTGCCGGCCATCAATGTAACCAGAGCCTTTCTGTTGCATGTTCCTGCTTCTAGACTACTATCAGCTAAGTTGGACTCTTAGTCCTAAGTTTGTTTTGCATTTTTGTTCCAGTTCACAGTTATGTTATTTTTCTGTAGCTGGAAGCTCTTGTGGGCCGAAATTGCCACTCCGGTGTCATGAGTTGACACATGAGTCTTAAAGTAATTTCGGGATGGTATTTTAATAGGGTTTTCAGCTGACCGTGAAGTTCCCTATTGTATCTTCTTGCTATCTAGTAAGCGGACCTCGCTTTGCTGAACCTACCTTCATACTACGTATGTCTTTTCCTCTGAACTTACCGTCAATATATGTGGGGGGCTTCTGTCTCCTTTTTGGGGGAATTTCCCTAGAGGTAAGCCAGGTCTGTCTTTTCCTCTATTAGGGTTAGTTAGTCCTCCGGCTGGCGCTAGGCGTCTAGGGATAAAACGTAGGTACGCCACCCGGCCACTGTTAGTTGTGTGGTAGGTTTAGCTCACGGTCAGCTCAAGATTCCATCACCCAGGAGCTAGTCTGTAGTTTAAGTTCTCTGACGTTTCCTTGCCATTGGGAACCATGACAGTTGCCCCCTATGTCTGCTTAGGTGATTTAGGTGAGACAGCCAACCTATAATTAACTGTCCTGCCGTTGGTTTGAAGTAATGCTTGGAGCCCAATACTTCCTCGGCATTCCGGCCACCGGCTACGCGCCTCAGTAGGATGTTGCCTCGATCTTACGGCACGACTCCTACTGGTGTTATCTCCCTTTTGCTGTGATCTCGTTTCTCACTGCTTCACAATAAACCTCGCTTCTTGTCCTTTCTTGAGATACCGCCGCAATGTAGTGCAGGCACGGTTCCTTAACGTTCTGTTCGCTAGGCCCCTGTCAGGATCCCACCCCTGACAGAGACCCCCCTGAATCTTCACAAGCAACCCCTTCTCTCACTCGGTGTTGCCTGGGCAAAACCCAGTCAGCTTCTCTCACTTTCTATCCAACCCCCAGTTTTACCAGATTGTGAGGAGCGGCCTAATACATAGTACCCTTAGCTCCCCCTGGAGGCCAGACTGTGAAGTGTATTGGTGCCTGTGATACCTGGTCAGGTGAACTCCTTCAGTGCAATCAGACGTACCATCACTCCCCTTAGTGGCAGAGCGATGTTACTGCAACGACCAGGTCTCTGGGGCGCTGCACTTGTAAGCCAAAATTCACAGTGGATAAAAAATGCAGAAGTGGTGACGTGTTTCTTTTATACTTTTCCTCTGATTGTCCCACTCCTGATTTTGGCTTACAAATACTGAGGTAAAAAACTTACCCAATACTCAATGCGTGCACAAGGCCTAATACTTCGCCATTTTCATTCACTTTGCTGGCATTAGAACACCCTTCAGTTTTTGTGACAAATCTGTGCAGAAAAAATGCCACAAATCTGCAACTTTTGTACAGGTCCTTGCAAATCCTTGCCCAGGATGCTTCTTCATTCCTAAATCATTTAGGAATTTATTTATACTGTAATGACATGGCCGTGCAACGTGTAGCGCAAGCAATCACACAATCACAGCTTCTGATCTCCTATGGAGATTGTTGAAGCAAATATAAAGTAGAAAAAAAATGCTTTTAAAAGTATAAACAAATTAAAATAAATATAAAAGTTATATTATCTCCCTTTTGCCCCACTCAAAATAAAACAATTACTTTTTTGGTCACTGCAACATTGCAATAAAATGCAATAACGGGCAATCAAAGCACTGTATCTATCAATAAAAATGTCAGCTCAGCGCGCAAAAAATAATAATCCCTCACACAGACCCAGATCCTGAAAACTAGAAACGCTTCAGGTCTTGGAAGATGGCATCATTTTTTTTAAACAAACTTTGTTGTTTTTTTTCATCACTTAAATGAAAAAGAACCTAGATACCGTATGTTTGGTATCTGAGGACTCATGACCTGGAGAATCATAATGGCAGGTCAGTGTTAGCATTTAGTGAAGATGGTAAAAAAAAAAAAAAAAAACAATTGAGGAATTGCAGTTTTTTTTGCAATTTCACCGCAATTGGAATTTTTTTTTCTGATTTTCCAGTACACGACATGGTAAAATCAATGGTGTCATTCAAAAGTACAACTCCACCCACAACAAATAAAAACTTTTCACTGCCATATTGAAGGAAAAATAAAAAAGTTATGGCTTTGAAAAGATAGAGTGAAAAATGAAAAAGAGGAAAATGGCCCATGATGAAGGGGTTAAAGGGGACCTGCCATGTGAAAAATTGCTATTAACCTGCAGTTATGGAATCAGTCTGCAGGTTTATAGTGTTCTAAAGCTGTACAGCTGGAATGCTCACCAGGGCCGTGGGGTAATCGGTACCGGGTCCGGTACTTAAAGGGATGTGTCACGGTGGTGGCAACCTGGTCCGTGACCCTGGGCAGGGTCTAAAGGGATTTGCAAAATAATAAAAGCTCTTGACGCCACCTGTGGTACTCGGTCAGGGGTAACCGACACTGCTTAAAAGGGGTCCTCTGGGGTGGTTTTTATGGCCGCAGGGATGGTATGGCTTTCCACAGGTGAAGCTGGGTCCCCAGGGCTCTGATATGTTTGGCAGGGATGGTGTGGTGCCGCAAATAAATGAAAGACACAGGGTTGCAGTCTCTTTACCTGGTTTACTGATGTAGGCAGTCACAGTCCAGGGTACCAGCAACAGGTGTTGGTGTGGTCCGGTCGGCCTGGAGGCAATGGTGGATCCCTCTCCCAGGTGAGGTTTGTAAGCCTTCCTTCTCTAGCTCTTATGCGAGGTCCTCGCTGCCTGTGGCTCCCTTACAAGGTCCTCTCTCTCCTGTTCTGGGACAGTATGGTGGGCAATGCAAGCCTTTTTACAGGGTCTCTATCACGTCCCGGGCTCTGCGTACTGCTGCATCTTCTGGTGTGAGTGTGGACAGACTACATAAAGTCCTCTGCCCTTTGGTTCTCCTGTGGGATGTGAAGTACTACACAACTTCAGGCTCCCGGTGCCTGGTTCCTGTGCTTCTGCTCAGAGGGTGCCCAGTAACAGTTCTCCTCCAAACTCCTTTGTTCTCCTTTGCTTCTCCCCTCTCACACTTGCTATCAATGCAACCCATCTGGTTCTCTTCTGTCCTAGTGACTGTAACAGCGCCCCTTGCACTAACTGACAGCCAACGCAGCAAAGATGCTCTTGTGAGCTGGCTTTCAGTCAGTACATAGGTGGAAAGGATTTTAGTGCAGTGGCAGCACAGCTTCAGACCACTATTTACTCTATATCTGAGGATTAATTGCATTTTTTTATATTACAAGTTCCATTTTAAGTGTAATGGCTTCACTAATTGTCACCCTTCCCACTTGTGTATGTATATACTGGAGTTGTATTTATTACATGAGAAAGATTAGCATTTTACAGTATGTGTCTCTTTTAACCCAAACATACTTAACTACAGTGGTCATATCTGCTTTTATTTTCATGGGCGACTAGAGATGAGCAAATGAATCTGCTAAAAATTGCTGGTACCTGTGAACTCAAATTTTTTGCAATATGATTCACACTGATTGCAAACAAAAAAGCTTGCCACCATTTCACTCACAGCTGAATATTGCTTAGCGGGCCAATGACGTCGGGTATGTTCGCTCAGGCCTACCCTAATGACTTCTAGTTATCACATCACATGGACTAGCACAGCCAATCAAGGGGGACATAGACAAGCCACACTGATATTACAGCAGGTTTTTTGTATTAGCCTTTTTGGCTGCCACTTTTACCCTACGTAGCATTTCATGATGATGAAACATTTTTCCAGGCTTTGATAAAAGTGGTAAACATTTTTTGTAAATGAAATACAGTAAACGTTATTCTTGTGTGAAAAATGTATGTTAAATGAAAAAGTAGCATTGGCAAAGGACATGGTAGCATGAGATAAAAATACATACTATAACCAAAAATGTGGGAGCCATTAGCCGCACCATCAGTCACACCGGCAGTAGTAGCACCAAACACAGGTCACAACTAGCCTCTTTTGCCTCTGGCAAGCATATCAGAGAGTTAGAAGAGTAGGGCATAATGGGATATATGTCACATCGCTTGTCTCAGTCACAGCATGATGATGTAGCCTTTAACAGTTACATCAATAGCATTAGACAGTGTTCTTCTCAGTTCACCTACTCCGCAAACATAACACTTAATGCTGGACATAGCAGATTTTCAGTTCCATCAATGACATCTGTTTCTGTTTTGCCCTTTAGTCCCCAAAGTTACAGCACTTCAGGGTCTAAATAAGTTGCTTAAAAAGTCTGCATATACTCCACTCAAATAGGAGTATACAGCAAGGAGACAATAAAACTTAATTAATAAAGTGCTCAATAAAAAATGCGGGTGGATAAATGGTTCAATCTCACCCTATATCGATAAAGACCATCCAGAAATACATAAGAATGGAAGGATAAGGACCTGGGTACTGTCAGTCTCCCTGCTCCCTGTTGTGCACTGCAGTGCACTCGACTGATGGGGGATAAAAATGGGGATAGAGTAGGGATCTGCAGTGTAAAGATGCCAGCAGAATGTTGCGTGGCCAAATGTCAGAATAGGTTTCTGGAAGTCTATTGTCTCCTTGTTAAATAAGTTGTTTTATCAGAACAGCTTCTTCATTAGATCAGGTATTCACTAAAATGGTGTGAGAAGCAGTGCATGCGTAGATTGAGATTACGGCTCGTCGATGAGCTGAGATCTAAATCTGCACATACTATTTTCCTGAACCTCTTTACGAGGTCAATGCGAGCAGCAGGGACGCTGCTCCTGCCTCACACCATCGGGATACCCCCTCCTCCTAGCCCAGGGCCTGAAGCATTGCCCTACTCCTGCTGTCAAATGATGTTAATGTGACCCTACTCCTGCCTATGACCCCGCTCCACTGCCACCACACCACTGATAAGATATTTTCAGATTATAAGATGCACCCACATTTTCTTCCCAATTTTTGAGGAAAAAGTGTGTCTTATGGTTAGAAAAATATGGTAGGTCTTAACGGGAACCTGTCAGCAGGATTGTGTACAGTAACTTACAGACAATGTCAGATTGTCGCCATTATACTGATTAAAATGATACCTGGGTTGATGAAATCCATCTTGTGGTTGTTGTTTAATCTTTATTTTCAGTTTTCAGTTAATTATATGCTCGTTCTCTGGGGTTGCCTGTGGGGGGATCTTCATGTGGTGCTGCTGACAGGCCACAAATCCCTCAGTGACCTGCCCCCCAGTTAACATAATGAATATTATATAAATATACTGAAAAATAAACCCTTCTGCAGGCAGGCGCCAGCTGTGGTACCTGCACTGCAGCATAATCTCATGTGTTTGTGTTTCCAATTATTATGGTTGAGGTTATCCTGATATTAAATAAAAAATCCATTTGAAAATGGAGCCTGTGCAGTAGCAGCTATCGGTGTATAGAGAGGTGATCGGATAGTTGCTACTGAGCAGGTGTTGGCGGCTCCATCTTGCTAGAGAAAAAATAAATGATTACTGTGTGATTATTCACATCCCCCATTAATTGTAAGTAGTGTTGAGCATTCCGATACCGCAAGTATCGGGTATCGGCCGATATTTGCGGTATCGGAATTCCGATACCGAGTTCCGATATTTTTGCGATATCGGGAATCGGGATCAGAATGCATATTCATGTGTAAAATAAAGAATAAAAATAAAAAATAGGGATATACTCACCCTCTGACGCGCCCTGGTAGTAACCGCTGCAACCGGCAGCCTCCGTTCCTAAGAATGAGCGAGTGAAGGACCTGCGATGACGTCGCGGTCTTGTGATTGGTCGCATGAGCGGTCGCATGAGCGGTCACGCGACCAATCACAAGCCGTCACGTCATCGAAGGTCCTTCACTTGCTCATTCTTAGGAACGGAGGCTGCCGGTTGCAGCGGTTACTACCAGGGGGCGTCAGAGGGTGAGTATATCCCTATTTTTTATTTTTATTCTTTATTTTACACATGAATATGGATCCCAGGGCCTGAAGGAGAGTTTCCTCTCCTTCAGACCCTGGGAACCATCTAGGATCACTTCCGATTTTTGTGTCCCATTGACTTGTATTGGTATCGGATATCGGTATCGGCGATAACCGATATTTTTCGGATATCGGCCGATACAATCCGATACCGATACTTTCAAATATCGGAAGGTATCGCTCAACACTAATTGTAAGTCAAGAAAATTAATACTGTTAATATGGTAAGAAGAGATAAATTTTAAATTAAAATGATTAATTTTGATATGGTTGATAAATGCGACGGCCTCCTCCTGTGTGCCCCCCCCCATACCATTAAGAGATCATTGATAAAGCGACCATATCATACAATATTATGGCTATAAATGTTATTATCATTATTCAAATATAGCTCTTCCCATCTTGACATTACAATGTTTGCTAATGACGGAGAGAATTTTGAACCCATACTTACTCTATTTTTTTGGAGAAAGTATCTACAGTATTATCAAAACTGAAGCAGTTGTGATGTAAGAGAAAGTTAACAGCAGAAAGTAAAAAATCTTTCATTGTTACATCATATCTGCTGAAAGTGTCCAAATAATAGGATAGACTAGATAGGGCAATAGAACGTGGAATTAAGGGATACAGTCCCACTACATCACATGAAAGCCAGGAGAAATTTTTAGCCCAAACAAATTTGTTGAAAATCGCAGTTATATACTAACATAGCTAGGAGTCTCTTGAGTCAATGGTTCCAAATAATAATCCACACAAGCCCCTATTCTTTCACCCAAAGAACCAATCCCTGCCACAATTGGACTTAAGGGTGAAACCATTTTTGTGCATTTTTGGAAATGAATGGTATTTTGGTATAACATTATACAAATATTCAGCTAATTTTTTATTTATGGCTCCAGTATGAAGTCCTTCCTGTACAAGGTCATACAGAATATCATTATATTGAGTTGGGGGGTCTGAGTCCAGTTCTTCATACGTATTTTTCCTGCACTGAGTAGGACAATCGTACCACCTTTGTCTGCTCGACATACAAGAAGATCTTGATTATTCTTAATCTCTTGAATAGCGCATCTTTCTGCATATGTCAAATTGAGATTTCGACTTTGATTATCCATTATCCGTTTATTTTCTTCTATAAAATCTTTCTCTATGAGGTCTTGGAACTGGTCCAGTACCGGTGGTCTAGATTGAAGGGGATAAAAATACAGATTGCCCATTGTGAAGATTTCATTTAGAGAGACTGTATCCTGAAGTGATTCACTTTCCATGAGTTTCAGATTCAGCAACGATTTCTGCTCCTCAAACGATTTGAACATGTCTTGTACATTATCTTGAGTGTTGTCAGGTGTTATTGTACTTTCAATATATGATGGAAAAAAATGACACAGTGAGATTGCACGATAGTTTGTTAATAATATATTCATTAACGTCTGAAAAATGTCAAATTGATTGGTTGGTGAAAAACCTAGCCTTTTACTAAGGACCGAAATTTGTGCCTCTGATATTGATGCTGCCAGCTATCGCTACGGCTGTAGTACTAGTCACATCTGAGAAATGTCGTCTTATGGAGTCTTTAATGGACAGGTTGTACATCCCGTATATTGCAATTTGCATTTTGTGCATTCAATTAGATCTACAACGTACGAAGAGTTACAATTAATGAAATCTCGTATTGGGTGAATCGATGAGTTGTGAGTGGAGTAAAATTCCTTAGTTTTATGTGCATGTTCACATGCTTTACAGCGGTGAGCTCCACATTTAAAAAACCCTCTCTATTCTTTGTAGGTAGCAAAATCGACAGTGTATCAAATATTTATTTTGCCCACTGTAGGTCTGCTCAGAGAGGCAAATTGTGACCTTATAAACTGTATTTAAGTAGCTGACCAATGAAACATCCCGAAAACACTATAAAACTGCTGACAATATGCCTTGAGGATAGATCATGTATAAGATGTAAAGTCGAAACGCATTGATCGCACTACTCTCTGCTAGTGTGTTTTTAGTGCTGGATGCCTTATGTTGGTTTATTTTTATCAATATGGATTAAAAGTTACATTTTAGCACCTTTGCTATTTGCTGGATATTTTTCTTCTAAAAAATATATATATAATCTTTAATGGATTTCAGCACTGTTCCAAAAAGAAGGAAACTCTTTCCAATATGCCCCATTAAAAGCTAGCAATTATTCGAAGCATTTTCTTAGAGGGAATCTGTCAGTGAGATCAACCCTCCAACCTTAAACCACATATATGGCCATGCAGTTTTTTGAAATTAAATGAAAATCCATCAAAACCTTTATATTTTCTATTTGTACTCCTATTGTTTAGAATTTTCATGCAGTTGAGCCATTCTTAGCATGACAGAACACTTTAGGAGCCACTGCTTCTCCAGGTTGTTCTCCAGCCCAGCACCAACCATTTTAGCTTCATTAATAGTTCACTGTTTGATTTCCTTGCCTTGAACCAGACATTACATGCTATGAATCAAGCTACAGAGGCAGGTGCTAGGCAGTTAAGTAACCTCAGGCGGTATAGACTTAAGTGCTCTGTCACTCCCAGAGCATTTAATGTCTTATTTGCATATGAATAAAAATCCTCATTACTTGGCAATGCAGTAAAAGACGGAAGATGTATCTTAGACATGTCAAAGGATTTACATTTCAAAGACATGAAAGGACATTTATGAGGTTTGGGTAAGTTGATCTTACTGACAGATTCCTTTTAAGGAGGTCCTTTGAAATTTACTTTTTTTTATATAACCCACTTATTTTGGTAGAATAAAATGGCTTTGCAATATAATGTTACATATAAAACTACCATTCACCCTACAGTGCCCTTTGAACCGAGAGCCATTGCTTATAAATATTAAAAAAAGGCTCAAGTCTATACATGGAGCTTAAACTGCAAATAAGACATTTTTGAAGATCTGTACGCAGTCATCTATCAAATATAAAGACTAACGGAATTGGTTAGATATTGGGTTTCCAGGGTGGTTGTAAACATTGATCATATAAATCCCTCTTCTTAGTCTTGTGCGCACCATTATGGTTTTATTCTAAATAACGTTCACATGCAATGTATGGAGTTTGCATATTATAAAAGAGATGGAAATATCCTAGTGTTTTCATGCAGTGAATTGACGGTATTTACACTAGTTTGCCAGATTCTAACTCTATGATTATATCTAATTGTCAATGCTGGTTACCTTAGAAGCCTGTACATTTTGTGTAAGTGTGGGGAAGAGAACATATGTTGAGATGCTATTCTGAAAATAGTATTCAAAGCAAGACTTCATCCATTAACGTTTCTAGCTTCTGAGTCAATTCATTACACAACACATTTTGATGGAAATGCTGTGCGCCTCAAGCTACAATTTTACAGTCTTCCACTGAGCCATTACTTAGTTTATCATCAAACAGTAATTTGACCTAATTTACAGTTCTTTAACTTTTTTCCTTTTTTTTGCATGAGTAAGTTTCCAGATCTATCCTGTATATCTCTGCAATCATCATAACAGATCAACTGTAGAATTTCAACAGAAATTGCTGTAATGTAATCACATTTCTGCATTGAAAGCATTTAAAAAGGTGGTAGCATATGAAAAGAGCACCAGAAGAAAGTGTCCACTTGTACATGAGCACATAAAATACTACAAGTCAGATAAAATAGTTCTTAAGATTCCTAATTTATCTCCTTCGCGACCCAGGACGATTTTCCATTTTTGCTTGTTCATTCTTTCCTGCTCTTCTTTAAAGAGCCATAACTTTCTTCACCCATCGAAATAGACATATGAAGGTTTCTTCTATTGCATGACAAGTTTTGTTTTACTCTAATGTACATAGGAAATATCTAGCACAAAGAGTTGTGAAATCTTGATAGGCTTTAATGTATATTTATAAACAAATGACAGAGCAATACATAGTAGTACATCACCAATGCACTGCAGATCACTGGCTATCCTCAGTCGTAGCATAGCAAATGTACCAAATAGGCAACTATACAGTGGCCTGCAAAAGTTTTACCGACTATTGTAGAATGAGGTTTAATTTAAACCGTGGGGCATTTTGCATCTTGATTTGTATAGAATTTCCAGTGTGAATATACTTTCTGATATTTTTACCGGTAAAATTTTTTTTAATTCAACCTGAATTCTAAATTCTGGCGTGAATTAATCATACCAGTGGAGTAGGGTATACACCTGTAAAATGTTAATGACAAGTAGGCAGATTATATTGTGGTCACTCACATAGAAATGGCAATTTTTTATTACCTTCCCAAATTACATATATCTGGTGTCCCCTCTCCCTTTAGACCTATTGTAGCCAACATAGGATCATGACATGAAAATGTATGTTCTTAGACTGATAATTTTTTTCAGCCTGTAGCATAGCGCCTACTACGTGTCTTGGGGAACACTCGCTTGGCAGCAGAATCAAAGCACTCAGGCACGGTTTTCTATCAAAAACAGTCTTTTCGGTTTATTTCACATAATGTAAACCACATCCACAGGAACTTGGTAACAGTTTGAACACAGTCTGCATATATTCATCTTTACCACAGTTCGTCTCTTACCCCGGTCAGCATTATACACGGTTTTCAGACCGTTACCCGTTGGCAACCTTTACGGGTTCCTGGACACCCCTTGGCCTCCGAGGTGCCCATACACAACGTCTCTCACTCTGACCCCGGTCAGTGTCACACAGTTCCTTCCCGTTACCTGTTGGTGCCGCACAGGTTTCCCGGATCCCTCTTCTCCACAGAGGTATCCATCAGACGTTTCTCACTCACACTGATTTCAGGTCAGTCCCAGGTCCTCAACACAGACCTCCCAGGTCTACGGTCTCAGGTGCTTCCATGACGACTCCACTCGCCGGAGCCTCCAACACCAGCCGTCCGTGCTATGTCCAGCACGCAGGCTCTCCAGCCTGGAATGGTCACTGTGTGCTTCCAGGACGTCTGTCCCCGCCTGGGACCGTCCAGCACACAGGCCACTTTGCAGTGTCCTGCCAGGACACACGGAAGTGTGTCCACCCTGACGGACACTTACCCACTAAGGCTACGTTCATATTTGCGTTGTGCGCCGCAGCGTCGGCGCCGCAGCGCACAACGCAAACAAAAACGCGGCAAAACGCACGCTAAAACGCTGCGTTTTGCGCCGCATGCGTCCTTTTTGGCCGAAAGTTGGACGCAAAAAAAATGCAACTTGAAGCGTTTCTTGCGTCCAACGCTTGCGGCCATGCGGCGCAAAACGCAGCACAACGCATGTCCATGCGCCCCCATGTTAAATATAGGGGCGCATGACGCATGCGGCGACGCTGCGGCGCCCGACGCTGCGGCGCTGACCGCAAATGTGAACGTAGCCTAACACTCACACTCCACCATGTGCTCCACACACCTCCTTTACATAGGTGTAACCACACCCAGGTACCTGTCACATGGCTAGTCAGGTGAGCGTGACATCACCACAGGTCCTTGCACACCATATACATGCCTCAATGCATATCTCAAGGAGCACACACAGCGCCCCCTATCTGCCACAGGGGTCGCTATACCACAAGCCATTACTAATTCAAATTTCTCATTGCATAATGGATACACTATCAGTATTATATGCACTATAATCTTTCAAATGGAACAAATCAGTTGTTTGGCTTACAGCAGATGTAGTTTCCCTTTCCACTGCCATGAAATATGAGATAAATGATACAGGCATTAAGATTTTTAAGAGTTTCTGGAGATATATAGTAGGTACAGTGGCATGTTAATGTTTGGGCACCCTTGAGCAAAATTAAAGTTAAAGATTAGATGATCTCTAAAAGGTCTAAAGTTTAAGATGACACATTTTCTTGTGTGAGGGATTTTCATCCATTCTTCCAGCTCTGTGAGATTCCTGGGTCATCTTGCATGCACTACTATTTGCAGGGGAACGGGTGGAAGATAATGCCATGTAACTGGAGCCACTGTCAACCATCCAATCTACCGCCTTTTCAGCATCTTGTGGCCTCACCATTTTGCCAGCATTACTCGAGCCTACAAAAAGGTGCTTTAGAAGAAGATGTTTTGTCACTTGGGCATGTAGCAGGCACCCAATGACCACGGCCTCTGCTTGCAGCATCTCCATCATCACCACTAGCAGCACCACCATCATATCCCTTATTTGATGCTCTCTTCATATTTCCGGGCACTATACACCACGCTGGAAGTGGACTAGGCTCTGCGGGCACTATACACCATGCTGGAGGTTGACTGTGCACCAGGCATGACGGGCACTGTAAACAATGCTGGAAGTCACTGTGCACCAGGCTTCATGGGCACTATACAACTCGCTAGAGTTGGACTGTACACCAGTCTGGACATGCACTATACACCATGCTTGAAGTGGACTAGGCTCTATGGTCACTACACCCTATGCCGGAGGTGGACTGCATGCTAGGCTGGATAGGCACTATAAACAATGCTGCAAGTGCTCTGTGCACTAGGCTGCATGAACACTATACAACTCACTGAAAGTGGAATGTGCACCAGGCTGGATAAACCACCCAGGATAGGCACTATACTTAAGGCTGGAAATTCCCTGTGCAAGAGGCTGTAATAAGGCTGTAAAAATGGCATATAGGGACTGTATGCAATAAGCTGTTCTGTACTCCATTCTACTCTCATAATATGCTGATCATAGTAGTGTCGCAACCCGTGATCCTGCATTTATATAGGCTGTCCCATGTGTTGCGCCTCCAAATCACAGCCATGCCAATACTTGCAGTGGCTGTGATTGAGCAAAAAGGACCCACACTCATAAAGCTTGGTGATTGGCTGTGATGCAGCCTTTCACGCTTTATTAGGAACAGCCATTACACTTCCTGTGTGAAGTTTGTGCTCTGGTTTCGGTACCTCACACCAGATGTCCGATATGGACCGTGAACTTGTTTGGATGTATTTTACCATGCATGTTTGTAATGAATAAATAAATAAATAAGCTTAAAAAATGGGTGTGGTAATCTCTATTCTTGCTAATCAGCGCAGGCAAAGTTGGCAGCTGCAGACTGCAGTCCTATACTGTCAGTGTTATGTTGGCTGGTTGTCAAAAATAGTGGGGTTCCCATTCCATTGTTTTGAATTATTTAAATAAATAATTAAAAGAAATGGCTTAGGGTCCCTTCCATGTTTGAGAACCAGCCAAGCAAGAGCAGACAGCTGGGCGAAGTATCCTCAGACTACTTAGAGGCATTGGATATTGGCCCCCAGCCTAAAAATAGCAACCCACAGCCACCCCAGAAAAGGTGTGTCTATTAGATTAGCCAATTCTGGCTCTTTGCATGGCTATTCCCACTTGCCCTGGTGTTGTCGCAAGTGGGATAATAGAATTGGGATTTATGTCAGCTTTGTAATGTCAGTTGACATCAAGCACAGAGGTTAGTAATGGAGAGGCATCTATCAGACGCCCCCATTACTAATTCTAAAACTTCCCAACCCTCTTTGACCCATTTATTATTTTCCAAATAAAAATAAAAAAGCAGTTTTCCTCACCTGTCCACCGATAATCCATATGTCCCAAAATGTGGTCCGCTTAGCTCAGTGTTTCTTGGATGCCAAGCTGAGTGGTCGCATCATGCCACCTTTCAGCAATCCATCCAGACATAGCAGAGTTGGAGCATGTAGTGGGACATATGGATTATCAGCGAACAGGTAAGGGATGCTATGTTTTTTTATTTTTACATCAATAAATGTATATAAAAGGGTGGGGAGTGTTTATTACAATTAAAGGACTTTTTCTGTTTGTGTGTTTTTAACTTAAACTTACAGGGTTAGCAATGGGGGCGTCTGATGGCTGCCTCTCCATTACTAATCCCTGGGCTTGATGTCAACTAATATTATAAAGCTGATATCAACCTTAATACTTTTATCCCACTTTCCACTGCATCCAGGCAAGTGGGAAGAGCAGGTCAAAGTGCCATAAATGGTGTATCTAATAGATGCTCCTTTTCTGGGGTAGCTTTGGGCTGCTATTTTTAGGCTGGGGAAGGCCAATATCTATGGCCCCTTCCCTGTCTGAGAATATCAACCCTAAGCTCTCTGATTTAGCTTGACTGGTTATCAAAAATGGTAATTTAAATAATTTAAAAAAGCCTTTATTTTTATAACCAACCATGATAATGCTTTGGGATGCAGCCCACAGCTGTCTGCTTTTGCTTGGTTGGTTATCAAAAATGGGGGGACCCCATGCCATTTTTTTGTATTATATATATAAATACACTGGAGCTGAGCTCTGAGAGATCCAGTTTCTTGGAATTGAGGTGATGTCAGTAAGGTTATCTCAGTTCGCTTCTCACTAGGGCAGGTCCCCTGTGAATTGAACTGTAAGGTCCTCTGAGTTAATAGCAGCTGGTTATCTTGCTGATCAGCGCTAGTGCCAGACTGATGAATCACCACGAGTCCAGCACTCCGGCATTCATCAGTCCGGCACTCGAGCTTCTGTGAGACCCGGTGGCTGTGAACCCAGGCTGGGAGACCTCATGGGAAACTTTGAGGGACACTTTAAGGTTACTTGTGCTTCCAGCTTCTGTAGAACATGGAAGTTGTGAACTAAGGTTACCTTGGGTGTGTATTTTACTGTACTTGTTAATAAATAACTAAATACATGAAAAAAATGGTGTGGGGTCACCTAGATTTTTCATAACCAGCTGAAGGAAAGCTGATGGCTGGGGGATCATGTTAATATTTTGGGAAGGGGCCAATAGACATAAAGCTTCTCAGCCTATTTGCAGTGCCCCAGAGACCTGGTTGTTGCAGTAATGTCGCTCTTACGCTAAGGGGAGTGATGGTACGTCTGATTGCACTAAAAGAGTTCACCTGACCAGGTATCACAGTCACACATTACACTTCACACTCTGGCCACCAGGGGGAGCAAAAGTTTCTATGTATTAGGCCACTCCTCACACTCTGGTAAAACTGGGGGTTGGATAGGAAGTTAGGGAGAAGCTGACTGGGTTTTGCCCAGGTAACATCTAGTGAGAGGAGTGCTTTACTTGGGAAGATTCAGGGGGGGTCCCTGTCAGGGGTGGGGTCCTGGCAGAGGCCTAGCAAAGGACAGATCGTTACGGAGCCATGCCTGCACCTCATTGTGGCAGCATTTTAAGAAAGGACATGAAGCGAAGGATATTGTGGAGAAGTGAGAAACGAGATCACAGCACAAAGGTGATAGAACCAGTAGGAGTCGTGCCCCGAGATCGGTAACATCCTACTGAGGCGCGTAGCCGGCGGCCGGAACGCCGAGGAAGTAATAGACTCTACGCATTACTTTGAACCAATGGCAGGGCAGTTAACTTTAGGTTGGCTGTCTCACCTTTTTCACCTAATGAAGACAACGGAGGCAATTGTGGGAGAGGGGTGTCTCTAGGGTCCCTATAAAATAACTCCAGGCCTACCCCATCATACGGGTGCGTCCTATCCATATCATCTGGGGGACGGAGAGAGAGAAAGAACAGAAACATATACGACAGATGTGAGGACTATCCCATGGTGCTCAGCAGGGAAGTACTACAACACCCAGGCGCTAGTATGTAGGCTACTGATTTCCACCTGCAAAGGGAACTCTGGATGTGCCTACGGACCGGCCGGTCTCAGCCAGCCCTGTTAACAGTGCTCTGGATTGCGGATGCCGAAGCCTTCAGTAAGGAGGTAAAGAGACTTCAACCCTTTGTCCTCGTTATTTACTGCGACCTACACCGTCACCTACATCTTTAATTGGACACCCCTTAGCAGGACCACGGACCGGGTCAGGCCACCGTGACATCCCCAGAACCGAGAGAGACCCGGTACTGGGTACCACGCTGCCCTGCGTTTGGGGGCCGCTCCTGTCATGGTTCCCAATGGCAAGGGAACGTAAAAAACACATAAGTAACGAACGAGCTCTCGGGTGATGGAAACTCGAGTTGACCGTGAGCTAAATCTACCACACAACTAGCAGTAGCCAGGGAGCATACCTACGGCTTCCTATATGCCACGCGCCAGCCGGAGGACTAACTACGCCTGGTAGAGGAAGAAACAGACCTGGCTTACCTATAGGGAAATACCCCAAAAGATGATAGCAGCCCCCCACATGTAATAACGGTGAATTAAGAGGAAAAGACATACACAGTATGAAAGTAGATTTAGCAAAGAGAGGTCCACTTACTAGATAGCAGAAGGATACAAAAGAGGACTTCATGGTCAACTGAAAACCCTTTCAAAAACCATCCTGAAATTACTTTAAGACTCCTGTGTCAACTCATGACACAGGAGTGGCAATTTCAGCCCGCAAGAGCTTCCAGCTACAGAGAATTACAAAAACTGCAAACTGGACAAAAGGTACAAAACAAAAGGGCAAAGTCCACTTAGCTGATCAGCAGACTAGTAGCAGGAACATGCAACCGAAGGCTCTGGTTACAATGATGACCGGCAAGGAAATGACTGGAGAGCAAGGCTAAATAGGAAACTCCCAAACACTGATGGAAGCAGGTGAACAGAAGAAGCAAAGTGCAAACAAGTCACCAGTAACACCAGCAACCACCAGGGGAGCCCAAAAAGCGGATACACAACAGTACCCTCCCCTTAAGGAGGGGGCACCAAACCCTCACAAGAACCGCCAGGGCGATCTGGATGAGCACTATGAAAGGCACGAACCAAATCCGAGGCATGAACATCAGAGGCAGTTACCCAAGAATTATCTTCCTGACCATAGCCTTTCCATTTAACCAGATATTGAAGTCTCCGTCTGGAAATACGGCAGTCCAAGATCTTCTCCACGATGTACTCCAATTCACCCTCCACCAGCACAGGAGCAGGAGGTTCAGTAGAAGGAACCACCGGTACCTCATATCTCCGCAACAACGACCGATGGAACACATTATGGATAGCGAAAGATGCCGGGAGGTCCAAACGAAAGGAAACAGGGTTAAGAATCTCCAAAATCCTATAAGGCCCGATGAACCGAGGCTTAAATTTGGGAGAAGAAACTCTCATAGGGACAAAACGGGAAGACAACCACACCAAGTCCCCAACGCGAAGGTGGGGACCAACACGACGACGACGGTTAGCAAACTGCTGAGTCCTCTCCTGGGACAATTCCAAATTATCCACCACTTGTCCCCAAATCCGATGCAACCGATCCACCACCGCATCCACTCCAGGACAATCCGAAGATTCAACCTGACCAGATGAAAAACGCGGATGAAACCCTGAATTGCAAAAGAAAGGAGAAACCAAAGTGGCAGAACTAGCCCGATTATTAAGAGCAAACTCCGCCAACGGCAGAAAGGCAACCCAATCATCCTGATCCGCAGACACAAAACACCTCAAATAAGTCTCCAAAGTTTGATTAGTTCGCTCCGTCTGGCCATTGGTCTGAGGATGGAATGCAGACGAAAAGGACAAATCAATGCCCAACCTGGCACAGACTGCCCGCCAAAATCTAGACACGAACTGGGTACCCCTGTCAGAAACGATGTTTTCCGGAATACCATGCAAGCGAACCACATTTTGAAAAAACAGAGGGACCAACTCAGATGAGGAAGGCAACTTAGGCAATGGCACCAAATGAACCATTTTAGAAAAACGGTCACACACCACCCAGATGACAGACATCTTCTGAGAAACAGGGAGATCCGAGATAAAGTCCATAGAGATGTGCGTCCAAGGCCTCTTCGGAATAGGCAAGGGCAACAACAACCCACTAGCCCTAGAACAACAAGGCTTGGCCCGAGCACACACATCGCAAGACTGCACAAAAACACGCACATCTCGAGACAGGGAAGGCCACCAGAAGGATCTAGCCACCAAATCTCTGGTGCCAAAAATTCCCGGATGACCTGCCAGAGTAGAAGAATGAACTTCCGAGATGACTCTAGTGGTCCACTCGTCAGGAACAAACAGTCTACCAGACGGACAACGATCAGGTCTATCCGCCTGAAATTCTTGCAAAGCACGTCGCAAATCTGGAGAGACAGCAGACAAAACCACTCCATCCTTAAGGACACCAGCAGGTTCAGAATTCCCAGGAGAGTCAGGCTCAAAACTCCTAGAAAGAGCATCTGCTTTCACATTCCTAGAACCCGGTAAGTACGAGACCACAAAATTAAACCGGGAAAAGAACAACGACCAACGTGCCTGTCTAGGATTCAGGCGCCTGGCAGACTCCAAATAAATTAAATTCTTGTGATCAGTCAAAACTACCACCTGATGTCTGGCACCCTCAAGCCAATGACGCCACTCCTCAAATGCCCACTTCATGGCCAAAAGCTCCCGATTACCAACATCATAGTTTCGCTCGGCGGCGGAAAATTTTCGCGAAAAGAACGCACAAGGTCTCATCACTGAGCAGTCGGAACTTTTCTGCGACAAAACCGCCCCCGCTCCGATCTCGGAAGCATCGACCTCAACCTGAAAGGGAAGAGAAACATCAGGCTGGCGCAACACAGGGGCAAACAAAAAGCGGCGCTTAAGCTCCCGAAAGGCCTCCACGGCAGCAGGGGACCAATTGGCAACATCAGCACCCCTTTTAGTCAAATCCGTCAGAGGTTTAGCAACGCCAGAAAAACCAGCTATAAATCTATGATAAAAATTAGCAAAGCCCAAGAATTTCTGGAGACTCTTCAGAGAAGTAGGCTGCGTCCAGTCGTAAATAGCCCGAACCTTGACAGGGTCCATCTCAATAGAAGAAGGGGAAAAAATATACCCCAAAAATGAAATTTTTTGAACCCCAAAAACACACTTTGAACCCTTTACACACAAAGAATTCTCCCGCAAAACCTGAAAACCCCTCCTGACCTGCTGAACATGAGACTCCCAGTCATCAGAAAAAATCAAAATATCATCCAAGTACACAATCATAAATTTATCCAAATATTCCCGGAAAATATCATGCATTAAGGACTGAAAGACAGAAGGTGCATTAGAAAGGCCGAAAGGCATTACCAAATACTCAAAATGGCCCTCAGGCGTATTAAATGCGGTCTTCCACTCATCCCCCTGCTTAATTCGCACCAAATTATACGCCCCACGAAGATCAATCTTAGAGAACCACTTAGCCCCCCTTATGCGAGCAAACAAATCAGTCAGCAAAGGCAACGGATACTGATATTTGACTGTAATTTTATTCAGGAGACGATAATCAATACAAGGCCTCAGAGAGCCATCCTTTTTAGAGACAAAGAAAAAACCGGATCCTAAAGGTGATGAAGAAGGACGAATATGTCCCTTTTTCAGGGACTCCTTAATATACTCGCGCATAGCAGCATGTTCAGGTACAGATAGGTTAAACAAACGACCCTTTGGAAATTTACTGCCAGGAATCAGATCTATGGCGCAATTACAATCCCTGTGAGGAGGGAGTGAACCAATCTTAGGCTCTTCAAAAATATCACGATAATCAGACAAAAATGCCGGAATCTCAGATGGAATAGATGACGAAATGGACACCATAGGAGTGTCCCCATGAGCCCCCCGACATCCCCAGCTTAACACAGACATAGCCTTCCAGTCAAGGACTGGGTTATGAGACTGTAACCATGGTAATCCAAGCACCAAAACATCATGTAAATTGTACAACACAAGGAAGCGAATCACCTCCTGATGGTCTGGAGTCATACGCATAGTCACTTGCGTCCAGAACTGTGGTTTATTACAAGCCAAAGGTGTAGAATCAATACCCTTCAGAGGTATAGGGACTTCCAGAGGCTCTAAATCAAACCCACAGCGCCTGGCAAAGGACCAGTCCATAAGACTCAGAGCGGCGCCCGAGTCCACATAGGCATCCACGGTAATAACTGATAATGAACAAATCAAGGTTACAGACAAAATAAATTTGGACTGTAAAGTGCCAATTGAAATGGACTTGTCAACCTTCCTAGTACGCTTAGAGCATGCCGATATAACATGAGCAGAATCACCACAATAGAAGCATAACCCATTTTTACGCCTATAATTCTGCCGCTCGCTTCTGGACATAACTCTGTCACATTGCATTTTCTCTGGCGTCTCTTCAGAAGATACCGCCAAATGGTGCACGGGTTTGCACTCCCGCAAACGCCGATCAATCTGAATAGCCATTGTCATGGACTCATTCAGACCTGTAGGCGCAGGGAACCCAACCATAACATCTTTAATGGCATCAGAAAGGCCCTCTCTGAAATTTGCCGCTAAGGCGCACTCATTCCACTGAGTAAGCACAGACCACCTACAAAATTTTTGGCAGTATATCTCCGCTTCATCTTGCCCTTGAGATAGGGCTATCAAAGCTTTTTCAGCTTGAATCTCCAAATTAGGTTCCTCATAAAGCAACCCTAAAGCCAGGAAAAACGCATCCACATTGAGCAACGCAGGATCCCCTGGTGCCAATGAAAATGCCCAATTTTGAGGGTCACCTCGCAGCAAAGAGATTACAATCTTAACCTGCTGGACAGGATCTCCTGAGGAGTGAGGTCTGAGAGAAAGGAATAATTTACAATTATATTTGAAATTCAAAAACCGAGATCTATCTCCGGAAAACACCTCTGGTGTAGGGATTTTAGGGTCAGAAATAGGAGCATGTATAACAAAATCTTGTAAATTTTGAACCTTCGTAGCAAGATTATTTAAACCTGCAGCCAAACTCTGGACATCCATGTTAAACAGCTAAGGTCAGAGCCATTCAAGGGTTAAGAGGAGGTAAGAAGCAGCTAGACAGCAATTAAGGGCTAGGCAGCAAAACTCTGAGGGAAAGAAAAAAAAAAAATTCCCTTCAACACTTCTTTTTCTCCTGCTTCAGCCCAAACAATTAACACTTTGTGGGCCGGTCATACTGTCATGGTTCCCAATGGCAAGGGAACGTAAAAAACACATAAGTAACGAACGAGCTCTCGGGTGATGGAAACTCGAGTTGACCGTGAGCTAAATCTACCACACAACTAGCAGTAGCCAGGGTGCATACCTACGGCTTCCTATATGCCACGCGCCAGCCGGAGGACTAACTACGCCTGGTAGAGGAAGAAACAGACCTGGCTTACCTCTAGGGAAATACCCCAAAAGATGATAGCAGCCCCCCACATGTAATAACGGTGAATTAAGAGGAAAAGACATACACAGTATGAAAGTAGATTTAGCAAAGAGAGGTCCACTTACTAGATAGCAGAAGGATACAAAAGAGGACTTCACGGTCAACTGAAAACCCTTTCAAAAACCATCCTGAAATTACTTTAAGACTCCTGTGTCAACTCATGACACAGGAGTGGCAATTTCAGCCCGCAAGAGCTTCCAGCTACAGAGAATTACAAAAACTGCAAACTGGACAAAAGGTACAAAACAAAAGGACAAAGTCCACTTAGCTGATCAGCAGACTAGTAGCAGGAACATGCAACCGAAGGCTCTGGTTACAATGATGACCGGCAAGGAAATGACTGGAGAGCAAGGCTAAATAGGAAACTCCCAAACACTGATGGAAGCAGGTGAACAGAAGAAGCAAAGTGCAAACAAGTCACCAGTACCACCAGCAACCACCAGGGCAGCCCAAAAAGCGGATACACAACACGCTCCATATTCATAACAGTTCACAGCTCTTTGCTTAGCCTTTGCTAGTTATTATAGGGGAGATATCACCCAAAAAAATGACATGAGGTACCCCCTATATTTACTAACCAGCAAAGGTTATACAGACAGCTGTGGGCTGACATTATTCGCCTAGGAAGGAGCATGAGCCTAGGAAGGGGCATGGATATTGGCCCCCTCCCAGACTAAAAACATAAGCCCTTAGCTGCCCGAGAAATGGTGCTTCCATAAGATATGCCATTTCTGGCACTTAGGTTTGCTCTTTTCCCTTGCCCTGGTGCGGTGTCAAGTGGGTTAATAGTGGTGGGGTTGATATCAGCTGTTTTATGGCCGCTGACATCAAGCTCATGGGTTAGTAATGGAGAAGTGTCTATAAAACACCACCCACTTTACTAACCCCATAGTTAACTTTAAAAAAGACAGAGACAAAGTAAAGTACTTTAATTGAAATAAACACACAGACTCCTTTATATGAAAAAAAAACTGCCTGACCTTCCTTTACCCAATTATTCATCAAAAACTAAAATAATACTCACCTATCCACCGATAATCTATTAATAGTTTTGAGCGATACCTTCCGATACTTGAAAGTATCAGTATCGGATTGTATCGGCCGAAATCCGAAAAGTATCGCATATCGCCGATACCGATACCCAATACCAATACAAGTCAATGGGACACAAGTATCGGAAGGTATCCTGGATGGTTCCCAGGGTCTGAAGGAGAGGAAACTCTCCTTCAGGCCCTGGGATCCATATTCATGTGTAAAATAAAGAATAAAAATAAAAAAAAAGGATATACTTACCCTCGGACGAGCCCTGGTGGTAACCGCTGCAACCGGCAGCCTCCGTTCCTAAGAATGAGAGCTGAAAAGGACCTTCGATGACGTCGCGGCTTGTGATTGGTCGTGTGACCGCTCATGTGACCGCTCACGCAACCAATCACAAGCCGCGACGTCGTCGAAGGTCCTTTTCAGCTCTCATTCGTAGGAACGGAGGCAGACGCTTGGACCGGTGAGAGCCGGGGCCGCCGGAGGGGTGAGTATATCCCTATTTTTTATTTTTATTCTTTATTTTACACATGAATATGGATCCCAGGGCCTGAAGGAGAGTCTCCTCTCCTCCAGACCCTGGGAACCATACACTGGGAACTTCCGATTCCGATTTCCGATATCACAAAAATATCGGAACTCGGTATCGGAATTCCGATACCCGATACTTGCGGTATCGGAATGCTCAACACTATCTATTAATGGCCATTTCCCACGATGATCCAAATGGTTTGGAGAGCTGTTACATCAGTAATGTAATCCATGTCAGCCGGCTCACACTGAGCAGAGGGTGAGAATTCAGATGTGTGTGATCGGTGGTGACGTCATTAATGTTACCGCCAGTCAAAGGCAGAGCATCTCATGCTCTGCTCAATGTGTTTCGGCCGGCGTGGAGAGCGGTCGCATCACTGATGTAACGGATATTCATACTATCCAGATCGTCATGGAACATGGTTATTAATGGATTATCAGCGGAAAGGTCAGTATACAATGCCTACAAGTAGTATTCAACCCCCTGCAGATTTAGCAGGTTTAATAAGATGCAAATAAGTTAGAGCCTTCAAACTTCAAACAAAAGCAGGATTTATTAACAGATGCATAAATCTTACAAACCAAAAAGTTTTTTTGCTCAGTTAAATTTTTATAAAATTTAAACATAAAAGTGTGGGTCAATTATTATTCAACCCCTAGGTTTAATATTTTGTGGAATAACCTTTGTTTGCAATTACAGCTAATAATCGTCTTTTATAAGACCTGATCAGGCCGGCACAGGTCTCTGGAGTTATCTTGGCCCACTCCTCCATGCAGATCTTCTCCAAGTTATCTAGGTTCTTTGGGTGTCTCATGTGGACTTTAATCTTGAGCTCCTTCCACAAGTTTTCAATTGGGTTAAGGTCAGGAGACTGACGAGGCCACTGCAACACCTTGATTTTTTGCCTCTTGAACCAGGCCTTGGTTTTCTTGGCTGTGTGCTTTGGGTTGTTGTCTTGTTGGAAGATGAAATGATGACCCATCTTAAGATCCTTGATGGAGGAGCGGAGGTTCTTGGCCAAAATCTCCAGGTAGGCCGTGCTATCCATCTTCCCATGGATGCGGACCAGATGGCCAGGCCCCTTGGCTGAGAAACAGCCCCACAGCATGATGCTGCCACCACCATGCTTGACTGTAGGGATGGTATTCTTTGGGTCGCATGCAGTGCCATCCAGTCTCCAAACGTCACGTGTGTGGTTGGCACCAAAGATCTCGATCTTGGTCTCATCAGACCAGAAAAGCTTGAACCAGTCAGTCTCAGAGTCCTCCAAGTGATCATGAGCAAACTGTAGACGAGCCTTGACATGACACTTTGAAAGTAAAGGTACCTTACGGGCTCGTCTGGAACGGAGACCATTGCGGTGGAGTACGTTACTTATGGTATTGACTGAAACCAATGTCCCCACTGCCATGAGATCTTCCCGGAGCTCCTTCCTTGTTGTCCTTGGGTTAGCCTTGACTCTTCGGACAAGCCTGGCCTCGGCACGGGAGGAAACTTTCAAAGGCTGTCCAGGCCGTGGAAGGCTAACAGTAGTTCCATAAGCCTTCCACTTCCGGATGATGCTCCCATCAGTGGAGACAGGTAGGCCCAACTCCTTGGAAAGGGTTTTGTACCCCTTGCCAGCCTTGTGACCCTCCACGATCTTGTCTCTGATGGCCTTGGAATGCTTCTTTGTCTTTCCCATGTTGACCATGTATGAGTGCTGTTTGGGGAGGGTCTTAAATAGTCAGAAAAGGCTGGAAAAAGAGATAATTAATCCAAACATGTGAAGCTCATTGTTCTTTGTGCCTGAACTACTTCTTAATACTTTAGGGGAACCAAACAGAATTCTGGTGGGTTGAGGGGTTGAATAATAAATGACCCTCTGAAAAGACTTTTCACAATTTAAAAAAAAATAAACAAAGAAATAACATTCTTTTTTGCTGCAGTGCATTTCACACTTCCAGGCTGATCTACAGTCCAAATGTCACAATGCCAAGTTAATTCCAAATGTGTAAACCTGCTAAATCTGCAGGGGGTTGAATACTACTTGTAGGCACTGTAACTTTGCTTTTTTATTTTATTTTTTGATGAATAAATGGATAAAAGAGGGTAAGGGTATTTTTATTTCAAATAAAGGAGTCTGTGTGTTTATTTCAATTAAAGGACTCTTCTTTCTGTCTGTGTCTTTATTAAACTGGCATACCCCGGGATGTCATGACAACAGCAATTTGCAAGTTTTGCCACAGATTCTCAAAGGGATTTAGATCTGAATGTTGCTTTTACTTAAATTACTCCATTGTAGCTCTGCCAGTATGTTTAGTGTTGTTGTCCTGTTAGAAGGTGAACCTATGCTCCAGTCTCAAACCTTTTGCAGCCTCTAACAGGTTTTCCTCCAGGATTGCTCATATTTAGCTTCATCCATCTTCTCATCACCTTTGACCAGCTACCCTGTCACTGCTGATGAAATGCATCCCTATAGCATGATTCTGTCACTGCCATGTTTAATGAGTAAGATGATTTTTTCAGGCTTTGGTATGACAGGTGGCCATGTGGTTAATGGGCTGTATGTATCACAGAGGTGGGTGGCCCTATGATGGAAGCCTGGGCTTGTTTTGCTCAGCAGATCTACTGCTGAAGGTTGCAATACATTGGGAAAGCTTCCAGGTGACTTGGAGAGATGTGTGGGTCCAGTCACCTACATACCCCACCCAAGGGGGTGTGTCTTAACAGCCAAGATGGAGTTAGTGTGTTTGTGCATGGGCAGTGCTGGCTAGGCTGAGCCAGAGAGAGGAGGCCTGTGGTATAGCTCCAGAGAGGATGCCTCTGAGGATAACAGGTTTCTGGGAACCTGTGCGGTCATCACAGACAGTTAATGGACACTAATCCCTGTTAGGCAGACCAAGGCTCAGTGATGACCGTGGGTATTGTAAAGCCAAAAGGAGGCCGGACGGTGCACAGGGTGCTTCATGTTACCAAGTACCTGAGATTCAGTTTATGCTGTGTATTAGTAAACCGAATAGACTTTTATTTTAACCCTGAGTGTCCCAGCGTATGCCTCAATGACCGGCCAAATGAGTACTCCCCACCCACAGATAGTGGAGAAATACCACAAGGCTCATGTGCAGTTTTAGTTTTTTGCCATGTAAATTATTTTGCAGGTAGCCCAAAATGTTCAACTTTGGTCTGATCTGATCAGAGCACTTTCTTCCATGTATTAGCTGTGTCCTCTACATGGCTTTTTGCAAGTTGCAAACGGGACATGCTTTCATAAATTACTTTCTTCTTGCCAGTCTTCCATAGACTAATAGTTATCTTGTGAACAGACTCCCCCACCTGAGCTGTGGATCTCTGAGGCTCCTCCTGGGTGACCATGGGCCTCTTGGCTGCTTTTCTTACTGCTCTCCTTGCTTCGGATGCCAGTTTAGGTGGATGACCATTTCTTGGTAGGTTTGGAGCTGTGCCTTGCTTCTTTCACTTTTTGGATGATGGATTGAACAGAAGTGCTTCATGAGATGTTGAGTTATTTTTTATAACCTTACCCTACTTTACTCTTTTGTACAGCTTTCTCCCTGACTTGTTTGGTTTCTTCTTTGGTTTTCATGATAAAGTTTAATCTCTAATGGTCTCAAACAAACCTCTGAGGTCTTCACAGAACAGCTGTAGTTATACTGAGAATAAATTAAACACAACTGGACTCAGTTTATTAAATATGTGACTTTTGAAGGAAATTGGTTACTCAAGATTTTAATTAGGGGTATTCGACTACAGGGAGCTGAATACAAATGCACATCCATATTATGTTCGTGTCCCTGTAGCTGCATGATTTGTGGCTGTTAGAAAGCCTGAAAACATGTAGGTTGCCTGTTTGTTAGGGAATCCCCACATGTGTTGAGGCTGTCTGAAAGCCGCAAATCAGGAAGACACAGGGACGCGAACATAATATACGAGCACACCCAAGATACTCTAGCATGCTCAGATAAGACATCATCCCATCACATTTGCTCATCATCACTAGTGATGACTAAGTGGGATTTTCTCCCTCCTTTGTAGTTTTGATTGTCACCAATCATTTTACCATAAAATGTACTGGAATACAGCAAATAAATTCAAGGAAGGTGAAATTGCACAAAAAACTCAATTCTGTAATTTTTTGAGTTTTGCTTTCCTGTTATGGCAAAAAGAACTTTGCAATATGATTCATCAGGTTAGTACAGTTATGGCAATACCAAAAATTTGCATATAAATATATTTCTTATTTAGGTTGCGGAAAAAAATTCAGAGATTCGTAAAATAAAATTTCAGTTATGTTGCCATGTTCTGAGATCCATAATGTTCTCATTTTTTCGTCAATACAGGTGCGTGAGGGCTTGTTTGTGAGCCCCAAGCTGACTTTTTTATTGATACCATACTGAGGTACAGTAGATACAACATTTTGATCATTTCTAAATTGCATTTGTATGGTGTTACAGCAACCAAAAACAACATTGGCTTTATGACGTTTTCTGGTTATGACATTAACCAATCTGGTAAATTAATTTTATATTTTGATAAACAAGACTTTTTCCGGAAGTGAAAATACCAAATATGTTTCATTGGTTATTTTTTTTTTTTATTTAATCATTTTATTTATTTATACTTATTATTATAACTGGTTTTTAATTTGTACAAATTCACAAGGGAGAAGAGAATAAGAGAACAAATAAAATACAGTTCTTCTGAAGAACATAGTCCAAGCTTATAAAAAAATAGGTACCGTAATAAACACAAACATATTAGGTAATGACTACAAACACACCAAGAATGACATTATTAACTACCCCATTTCCTATGCCCTCACCCTTACAAACAAATGGTATTAACTATACGAATTGAATGTACATGAGGTCAATTGCATAATATAAGCCCCCTTTAAGTAGCAAATCAACGATCATATAAGAAATTGTGGTACCTCATAAGAATACTCAGTTCTTCTAGAAAGAGAGAAAATTTAGTGTAGTGCATGTAAAATTGGAATATATCTAGAAATCATAATCTGTGGTGTTTCTTTAATTTTAGTAGGGAAAAGGGGGAAAATTGAACTTTTATATTTTCTTTTTTTTCTCATAATTAAAAACTTTTTTTTTTTTTTTACTTCCTACTGTATTTTGAAATCCTGCAATTGTCTGATAGTGTTTACTATAAACTGCAAAACTACAGTAGTGCAGTATATAGTAAAAATAATGGTCTCCTCTGCAGGACTTTGTAGGAGAAACATCATGGGGGGTCTTTGGCCATGTGAAGCAGTGAGCTCCCAGGCCACGCTCTGTAAATTCTGCTGTCACAGATTGACAGGTTAAGAAGAATGCCTGGAGCTCAGCTCTACTGGGATCTGTTAGTGGTGCCTGATGGCTGAATAATAGAACTATCAGTTACTAGCAATAAAGATCAGTTTTGAAGCCTGCTTCATTAAAGGGGAGCTGACATATGAAATAATAGTATGTTATATGTCTGGAAGGGGTAAAAGCGATTTTCTTGAAAAAATACATTTTTGATATGTCGAATAACGGCATGTTGAAATCATAAGATGAGGTGCCATATATTTATGAATTAAGGGGTAGTCAAGGTTTGGCTCGGAAGTCTGCAGTCTATCTATGTGACTGCAGAGTTGTAAATCCTCACATCACATACGGCGCACACTGGCAGGATTCTTCGGTGCTGGCAGTGAGACTGGGCAGTCATTTTGACCGCAAGTATGCAATATGAATACTTCTGGCTACATTCTGACTAGACGTATGTTGCTTCGCTTTACTTGTATTGAGAGGCGCTGAGCACATCTAGTTGGAATGTGGCCGGGAATATGTATATAGCATACCTACAGTGACATGACCGCAGCTTCCAGCACCGGCACTGGAATATCCTGACAGCACGTGCTGTGCGCAATGTGAGGATTCACAATTCTTCTTCAGTCACATAATGATTCCATACTTTTGCTCCAAACCTGAATGACCCCTTTAAGATCACCATAAGGATGTTTTTGAGCCAGACACTTCTGATTTATTGAGAGGCGCACATAAGGCATAAGGAACTCCACAGCTTCTCGTGCATTAGACAAAGTGTAGTTTCATGCCCTTTTCCACCCTCATCCTGCTTCTGCTCCTCCCATTTTAGTGGAACTGGCAAAACTGGCACAAAAATGGCAAAAGTAAAACAAAATTGTGCAATTGCACGTTGCACAAAATGTCATTTTTCAAAGCAATTTAAGCCAGAATTCTGAAGGCCATTGATGAAGCAGGCCCTTAAAGTTTACTCTTCATGTTAGCTATTTAATTTAATACCACCTCAGTTAAAGATATACATTTCTACCATTTCAGTAAAGAAAGTTAAATTATATTATATGATCTTGAGTGTGACAACCAGTCTATTACTTGGATTAATGTGCAAACAGGATATCTTCAATTCACCATAAATCTCTTCTGGCAGCTCTCAGACACCTTCATGTCACCCAGTTGTGCCTGCTTTGTCCCTCTTTATGTCTTCCAATGTAGCTAAAGATATGAGTGAAGACTTTTTGACTCAAAAAAGAAAAATGCCTTTGCTGACCATAGCAAGCAATCATAGAGTAGCTTTATTTTTGTTTTTTGCTCTTGAAAAATGAAATATTAAGCTGCCGTGGCTGCAGATTGGGTGAAGCCTTTAAATCCCATCAAAACATGAAAAACCACTATTTTGACAGAGCACAATGGCAGTGCAGAGAGGCAACGCCATCTCGATAGGTATTTTTTTTCTAAATTTCTACCACCTTTGGTTCATTAACCCCTTCATGACCTTGGGATTTTTTGTTTTTCCGTATTCGTTTTTCACTCCCCTCCTTCCCAGAGCCATAACTTTTTATTTTTCTGTCATTTTGGCCATGTGAGGGCTCATTTTTTGCGGGACGAGTTGTACTTTTGAACGACATCACTGGTTTTACCATGTCGTGTATTAGAAAACGGGAAAAAAATTCCAAGTGCGGTGAAATTGCAAAAAAAGTGCAATCCCACACTGGTTTTTTGCTTGGCTTTTTTGCTAGGTTCACTAAATGCTAAAACTGACCTGCCTTTATGATTCTCCAGGTTACTACGAGTTCATAGACACCTAATATGACTAGGTTATTTTTTACCTAACTGGTGAAAAAAAATTCTAAACGTTGCTAAAAAAAAAAAAAAAAAAAAAAAAATTGCGCCATTTTTCGATACTCGTAGCGTCTCTATTTTTCATGATCTGGGGTCGGTTGAGGGCATATTTTTTGCGTGCCAAGCTGGCGTTTTTAATGATTCCAATTCGGTTCAGATACATTCTTTTGATCGCCCGTTATTGCATTTTAATGCAATGTCACGGCGACCAAAAAAACGTAATTCTGGCGTTTCGATTTTTTTTCTCGTTACGCCGTTTAGCGATCAGGTTAATGCTTTTTTTTATTGATAGATCGGGCGATTCTGAACATGGCGATACCAAATATGTGTAGGTTTGATTTTTTTTTTTATTGATTTATTTTGATTGGGGCGAAAGGGGGGTGATTTAAACTTTCATATTTTTTTTATTTTTTTCACATTTTTTTTTACTTTTTTTTTTTTACTTTTGCCATGCTTCAATAGCCTCCATGGGAGGCTAGAAGCAGGCACAGCACGATCGCCTCTGCTACATAGCAGCGATCTGCTGTTCGCTGCTATGTAGTAGAAAATCAGGTGTGCTGTGAGCGCCGACCACAGGGTGGTCACAGCTATCTGGGATCAGTAACCATAGAGGTCTCAAGGACCTCTATGGTTACAATGGAGAAGCATCGATGACCTCCGATCATGTGACGGGGGTCGGCGATGCGCTCATATCCGGCCGCCCGGCCGGATGCGGTAGTTAAATGCCGCTGTCTGCGTTTGACAGCGGCATTTAACTAGTTAATAGCAGCGGGTGAATCGCGATCTCACCCGCCGCTATTGCGCGCACATGTCAGCTGTTCAAAACAGCTGACATGTCCCGGCTTTGATGCGGGCTCACCGCGGAGCCCTGCATCAAAGCAGGGGAGCTGACCTCGGACGTACTATCTCGTCCGAGCTCAGTAATGGGTTAAGCAACTGTTAAAATGTAATGAATGACCCCTTAAGTCAAAATGCAGATACAAGTCGTAAGATAATGTAGGGGTGATAATTTATTTTAAATAAATAAAAATTGGATGCCATTATATAAAATGTAATTGTAATATTTCTGCAGGGTAACTGTTTCCCAGTCCTCTGACTATGGTTAAATAATCTAAATAATGGGTATTTTTATTATGCTTGCAGCAACTCCATCCAGGAAAATACATCTAGAAATAAAATGAAATAATGCAATATTAATGTAGATAAAGGTGTATCTGTGTAACTGGTGATTCCTGCTTTCTGGATGTTGAGTGCCATAGAGCACAAAGCAAAAGGCAATCCTAGGGCAGCAAAGCAAAATATTGTTTGGAGTAAATGAAAAATCCCAATCTAGAAGGATTTGTTAACTACAATGAACAATTTCAATAACTTTAATGCTGGCTACATAAAAAAAAAACTACAGTAATTTCACAGTTAATGTAAAAAAAGAATGTGTCACAGCCAGACTATAGGACTAACTAGACAAAAAGAGGAAATGGCATAACAGTTTCTTTTGTTCTGGATTTTGACAAAAGAGCACACAAGATTTGTTGTACAAAATGGAAGCTCCAAGATCCTACCCCAATAAGTAGTAGGTGTAATAAAAATAATAATAGCAAATACCTCCAATTAGAAATGTAATATAGTTCTCCAGATTCACTATGTCGCTTACCTCATGTGCAGGGCATTGCAGTAGCTTAGGTATCCATGGTTATGACCACTAACAGCTAACTAAATTTCACTATATGAGTGGTTGCAATGATGGATACCTAAGCTACTGCAATGCCATGCACTTGGTATAAGCAACATAGCGTATCAGAAGAACTATAAAACATTTGTAATTGGAGGTATTTGCTGTTATTACTATACATACTAAGTATTGGGATAGGACATTGGAGATGGGAATACCCCATTTAAGGTTTACTAATGAAAAATACAAACAGGGTAAATATTAGTTTATCAAACAGAGACAAGGGTGTTCAGAAATAGCAGAGGTGGCACGTTGAGGCACAGGTGCAAGGGTACAGGACACTAGACAGTGGAACTGAGACTGTGACAATCAGCGGGTCTGGGCAGACTTGTCCTTAGAGTAAAAAGACAAACACACACATCCAAGGGTACAGGAGTAAATATGTAAGCACAACGTTTAGAATCAGTATGCAAGCACAAAGTTTAGAATCAGATTCATACCCCAAGGATTCCTTTCCATTCCTCAGCTAGTCCAAAGATTTAGTACAGGTTTAGATGCAAAATAAGGTTACACACATACAGATGTGTGAAAAACTGTTTGTCCCCCTCCTGATTTCCTATTCTTTTTCATGTTTGCTACACTTGAATGTTTCAGATCACTAAACAAGTTAAAATATTAAACAAAGGGCTCTGTGTGAAAACATTGGACAGTGGTTAACCTTCCCAGGAGTGGCCAGCAGGCGAAAATTACCCCAAGAGCACAGTGACAACACATTCAAGAGGTCACAAAAGATCTCACAGCAACATAAAAAGAGCTAAGGCCTCACTTGCCTGAGTTAAGGTTAGTGTTTATGACTCCACTATAAGAAACAGACTGGGCAAAAAATGGCTTGCATGGCAGTGTTCCAAGATGAAAACTAAAGCTGTGCAATAATAAAATAAAGGCTCATTTCAATTTTGACAGAAAACATCTTGATGATCTCCAAGACTTTGGGGAGAGTACTTTGTTGACTGACAAGACAAAAGTTGAACTTTTTGGAAGGTGTATATGCCTTTACATCTGACATAGAAGTAATACAGCATTTCATAAAAGGAACATAATAGTAAAACATGGCTGTGGTAGTGTGATAGTCTGGGGCTGTTTTGCTGCTACAGGACCTGGAAGACTTGCTGTGGTAAATGGAACCATGAATTCTGCTGTCTATCAAAAAATCCTGAAGGACAATGTCAGGCCATCTGTCCGTGACCTCAAGCTGAAGTGCACTTGGGTTATGCAGGAAGACAGTGATCCAAAACACACCAGTGAGTCCACCTCTGAATGGCTTAAGAAAAAATAGAATTAAGACTTTAGAGTGGCCTAGTCATAGTCCTGACCTTAATCTGAATGAGATGCTGTGGCATGACCTTAAAAAGGCGGTTTAGTCTTGAAAACCCTCCAATGTGGCTATGTTACAACCATTCTGGAAAAATGAGTGGGCCAAAATTGCTCCAAACGTTGTAAAAGACTCATTGCCAGTTGTCGCAAATGCTTTTTTACAATCTGCACAGGATCCGTCTTTTCAACATTTTGACGGATTGTGACTGATTGTAAAAAACAGAAGTGTGAAAGAGGCCTTACATACAGTAGCTAGCGCCTGCCTGAAATATAGGGGCCAGAGCTTTATTAGACCATCTTAGCCCTCCTGTGAAGCTAAGCCACAGGTTGAACTTCATGAGAGAACTGCAATTTCACTATATACTGCATTATTTAGTGTCATAGTATATAGTATAAGCGATTGCAGGTTCAAATCCCTTAAATGTCTAAAAAATAAGGTAACAAAAAATTTAAAAAAAATGTATAAAAGTTTAAATGTCCTCTTTTTCCTTCTTCAAAAACATGTAAAAAAAAAGGATATATTTGGTATTGTCATGTCCGAAAAAATCCAATCTATCAACATTTTAAATTATTTAAACAGTATGTCAAAAGACTCAAAACATGTAGAAAAGATGTCGGTGGCACTCAGTCTCATGTTACGGTGCAGATCCAAAAAACGGTGAAGATGCCGAAGGGTGAGTGTATGACTAGGACAGGAGACTTATATTTAAAGCGCCACTCCAGCACTGAGAATAAACACCACTGGAGTGGTGCTTTAAATGCAAACAAAAAGCTAGGATACAAACAAAATGTCATATGCATGCCAAAATTGTATCATCAAATACATTAGGTCAGGGTGCAAAAAAACAAGCCCTCATTCATGTCTAGAGAGAGAGGCAAACAATTTTTTTCCATTTATAAATTTCGGAATTGCTTGCATCATTAAAATAATAACTAAAAAAACTACACGTTTGGTATTGCTGAAATTCTAGTCTGGATAATCGTGTTGCCAGTTAATTTTCAACACTAAATGAAAAATGTAAAAACAAAACCCCAAAAACACAATAGCTGAACTGCATTTTTTATCGCAATTTCAATGCAGTTGGATTTTTTTTTCAATTTTCCAGTACATTATATGGCACAATTAATGGTGCCATTCCAAAAACTACAACTCATCTTGCAAATATCAAGCACTCATATGGCCATGTCAAGGGAAAAATACAAAAGTTAAGGCACTTGAAACAAGGGGAGGAAAAAACAAAACATACTTTCCAAATACATATGAAGGTCCACATTCACCCAGTGCATGGTACAATAGTGTCTTTTTGCTAAGCCTGGGGAATGTATACTGTTTTCCACACACTTTCTATTTAAGCCTTTTATGGAATAGTGCAATAGACAATGTTTTTTTCAGCAAGAGGCATACAATGAAAAAGTCAGCAAATGCCAGCCTACACGTGATTGGTGACACTTTGCCATTCAAGCTATAAGTGTCATGCTGCTGCAGGGCAGTATAACGCAACCTCCACCAGAGGAAGCTTGAGAGGGAAGTGAGACTGCGTACACAGAGAAGCACCACAGAGCAATGTACCCGTGGACTGGTTAATCCGATTGTTAACCCCTTAGTGACAGAGCCAATTTGGTACTTAATGACCGAGCCAATTTTTACAATTCTGACCAGTGTCACTTTATGAGGTTATAACTCTGGAACGCTTTATCGGATCCCGCTGATTCTGAGATTGTTTTTTCGTGACATGTTGTACTTCAAGTTAGTGGTAACATTTCTTCGATATTACTTGCGATTATTTATGAAAAAAATGGAAATATGGCGAAAATTTTTAAAATTTTGCAATTTTCAAACTTTGTATTTTTATGCCCTTAAATCAGAGAGATATGTCACAAAAAATAGTTAATAAATAACATTTCTCACATGTCTACTTTACATCAGCACAATTTTGGAAACAATTTTTTTTTTTGTTAGGGAGTTATAAGGGTTAAAAGTTGACCAGCAATTTCTCATTTTTACAACACCATGTTTTTTTTAGGGACCACATCACCTTTGAAGTCATTTTGAGGGGTCTATATGATAGAAAATAACCAAGTGTGACACCATTCTAAAAACTGCACCCCTCAAGCTGCTCAAAACCACATTCAAGAAGTTTATTAACCCTTTACGTACTTCACAGGAACTAAAACAATGTGGAAGAAAAAAATTAACATTTTACTTTTTTTTGCAAACATTTTACTTCAGAACCATTTTTTTTAATTTTCACAAGTGTAAAAACAGAAATTTAACCACAAATTTTGTTGTGCAATTTTTCCTGAGTACGCCGATACCCCATATGTGGAGGTAAACCACTGTTTGGGCGCACCGCAGAGCTTGGAAGTGAAGGAGCACCGTTTGACTGTTTCAATGCAGAATTGGCTGGAATTGAGATCGGACGCCATGTCGCGTTTGGAGAGCCCCTAATGTGCCTAAACAGTGGAAACCCCCCACAAGTGACACCATTTTGGAAACTAGACCCCCCAAGGAACTTATCTAGATGTGTGGTGAGCACTTTGAACCCCCAAGTGCTTCACAGAAGTTTATAACGTAGAGCCGTGAAAATAAAAAATCGCATTTGTTTTCACAAAAATGATTTTTTCGCCCACAAATTCTTATTTTCACAAGGGTAACAGGAGAAATTAGACCACAAAAGTTGTTGTGCAATTTCTCCTGAGTACGTCGATACCCCATATGTGGAGGTAAACCACTGTTTGGGCGCACCGCAGAGCTTGGAAGTGAAGGAGCACCGTTTGACTTTTTCAATGCAGAATTGGCTGGAATTGAGATCGGATGCCATGTCGCGTTTGGAGAGTCCCTGATGTGCCTAAACAGTGGAAACCCCCCACAAGTGATACCATTTTGGAAACTAGACCCCCCAAGGAACTTATCTAGATGTGTGGTGAGCACTTTGAACCCCCAAGTGCTTCACAGAAGTTTATAACGTAGAGCCGTGAAAATAAAAAATCTCATTTTTTCTACAAAAATGATCTTTTTGCCCCAAAATTTTTATTTTCACAAGGGTAACAGGAGAAATTAGACCACAAAAGTTGTTGTGCAATTTCTCCTGAGTACGTCGATACCCCATATGTGGAGGTAAACCACTGTTTGGGCGCACCGCAGAGCTTGGAAGTGAAGGAGCACCGTTTGACTTTTTCAATGCAGAATTGGCTGGAATTGAGATCGGATGCCATGTCGCGTTTGGAGAGTCCCTGATGTGCCTAAACAGTGGAAACCCCCCACAAGTGATACCATTTTGGAAACTAGACCCCCCAAGGAACTTATCTAGATGTGTGGTGAGCACTTTGAACCCCCAAGTGCTTCACAGAAGTTTATAACGTAGAGCCGTGAAAATAAAAAATCTCATTTTTTCTACAAAAATGATCTTTTTGCCCCCAAATTTTTATTTTCACAAGGGTAACAAGAGAAATTAGACCACAAAAGTTGTTGTGCAATTTCTCCTGAGTACGTCGATACCCCATATATGGGGGTAAACCACTGTTTGGGCGCACCGCAGAGCTTGGAAGAGAAGGAGTGTCGTTTTACTTTTTCAATGTAGAATTGGCTGGAATTGAGATCGGACGCCATGTCACGTTTGGAGAGCCGCTGATGTGCCTAAACAGTAGAGACCCCCCACATATGACACCATTTTGGAAACTAGACCCCTTAAGGAACTTATCTAGATGTGTGGTGAGCACTTTAAACCCCCAGGTGCTTCACAGAAGTTTATAACGTAGAGCCGTGAAAATAAAAAAATCGCATTTTTTCTACAAAAATGATCTTTTTACCTCCAAATTTTTATTTTACCAAGGGTAACAGGAGAAAATGGACCCCAGAAGCTGTTGTACAATTTGTCTTGAGTACGCCGACACCCCATATGTGGGGGTAAACCACTGTTTGGGCGCATGGCTGAGCTCGGAAGCAAAGGAGCGCCATTTGACTTTTCAATGCAAAATTGACTGGAATTGAGATCGGACGCCATGTCGCGTTTGGAGAGCCCCTGATGTGCCTAAACAGCAGAAACCCCCCAAAAGTGACCCCATTTTGGAAACTAGACCCCCCATGGAACTTATCTAGATGTGTAGTGAGAACTTTGAATGCCCAAGTGCATCACAGAAGTTTATAATGCAGAGTCGTGAAAATAAAAAATATATATTTTTTAACAATAAAGATTTTTTAGCCCCCAAGTTTTTATTTTCACAAGGGTAACAAGAGAAATTGGACCCCAAAAGTTGTTGTCCAATTTGTCCTGAGTATGCTGGTACCCCATATGTGGGGGTAAACCACTGTTTGGGCGCATGGCAGAGCTCGGAAGGGAAGGAGTGCCATTTTGGAATGCAGACTTTGATAGAATTGTCTGCGGGCGTTATGTTGCCTTTGCAGACCCCTAATGTACCTAAACAGTAGAAACCCCCAACAAGTGACCCCATTTTGGAAAATAGACCCCCCAAGGAACTTATCTAGATATGTGGTGAGAACTTTGAATGCCCAAGTGCTTCACAGAAGTTTATAATGCAGAGTAGTGAAAATAAAAAATATTTTTTTTCCCACAAAAAAGATTTTTTTAGCCCCCAAATTTTTATTTTCACAAGGGTAACAAGAGAAATTGGACCCCAAAAGTTGTTGTCCAATTTGTCCTGAGTATGCTGGTACCCCATATGTGGGGGTACACCACTGTTTGGGCGCACGGCAGAGCTCGGAAGGGAAGGAGCGCCATTTTGCAATGCAGACTTTGATAGAATTGTCTGCGGGCGTTATGTTGCGTTTGCAGACCCCTAATGTACCTAAACAGTAGAAACCCCCACAAGTGACCAAATTTTGGAAACTAGACCCCCTAAGGAACTTATCTAGATATGTGGTGAGAACTTTGAAAGCTCAAGTGCTTCACAGAAATTTATAATGCAGAGTAGTGAAAATAAAAAAATATATTTTTTTCCAACAAAAAAGATTTTTAGCCCCCAAGTTTTTATTTTCACAAGGGTAACAGGAGAAATTGGACCCCAAAAGTTGTTGTCCAATTTATCCCGAGTACGCTGATGCCCCATATGTGGGGGTAAACCACTGTTTGGGCGCACGGCAGAGCTCAGAAGGGAGGGAGTACCATTTGACTTTTTTAGCGCAAAATTGGCTGTCGTGTTTGGAGACCCCCTGATGTACCTAAACAGTGGAAACCCCCCAATTCTAACTCCAACCCTAACCCCAACACAGCCCTAACCCTAATCTCAACCCGATCCATAATCCTAATCACAACCCTAACGATAATCACAACCCTAACCCCAAAACAGCCCTAATCTCAACCCTAACCATAACCCTAATCAAAACCCTAAATCCAACACACCCCTAACCCTAATCCCAACCCTAACCCTAATCCCAACCCTAATCCCAAACGTAACACTAATCCCAACCCTAATCCAAACCCTAACCCTAATCCCAACTCTAACCCTAACTTTAGCCCCAACCCTAACTTTAGCCCCAACCCTAACCATAACTTTAGCCCCCGTCGTCACAAAAAAAGTTCAATGTAACCTTTTTTTTGTACGTCGCGTCCGCCATTTCCGCGGATGCGTGGCCGTAACTCTGCCCCCTCCTCCCCAGGACATAGACTGGGCAGCGGATGCGTTGAAAAACTGCATCCGCTGCCCACGTTGTGCACAATTTTCACAACGTGCGTCGGTACATCGGGCCGACGCATTGCGACCGCCCCGTACCGACGCAAGTGTGAAAGAAGCCTTAGGCTACTTTCAGACATAGCGCATTTTTGAGCGCTATTTTGCGGGCGCTTTTCAAAAATGTGCAATGTCATTTTCGTCTGCCGGCAAAGTGAATGAGAAATTCACTTTGCCGTTCAGACACACCGCAAAAAAACGCGGCGCTTTTGTCTGCAAACACGCCGGCGTAAAAAGAATTGACATGTCAATTCTTTACGCAGCGGCGTGTCTGCGTATCCCCCTAGGGCCCCATATTACCTTCCACACACAGCGCCTTTGTCCTGGGTGTCGGCGTCTTTGTACGGAGGGGTTGACACCCAGGACCGGACGTGACGTCGGACAGGAAGAGGGAAGCCCCCGCCCCCCAGTGAAGCAGCATGGAGTCCTTCTGTGTGTGTGTGTGTGCGTGTGTGTGCGTGTGTGTGTCCCCATGCGACGCTAGTGCCACCATTGTGCTAAGTCGCCGTATGGGACTACTACTCCCATCCGGTATTAGGATGGGAGAGTTGTCCCTGTGTCCGGCGACTTAGCACAATTGTAAAGTTACACAAAACACCTACACACAATACACATACATGACACACAGTACATACAACATATAACACAGAGTATATACTCACCAACAGCACACTTGTAGGCGAAGCCCTCGATCCTCCAGGAAAAAATCCAAAAATAATAAACCAAATTCATACTCCCTGTCCGCAGAATCCATAAAACGAGTGTCCCACGCCGATCGGCTGCTCTCCGGCGATACACTGCCAGGAGCGAAGCTCCTAGCAGTGTATCGCGTACTGTTCCGGAGTTCAATGACTCCGGCGTCTCGGTTAACAGCAGTACAGCTGCGTTGAACTTTCCCACGCAGCACTGCCGTTAAGCGAGAGTGCCGGGGTCAATGACCGCCGGTAAACTCGCTCGCGCATGCGCAGTGACACACCGACAGGAACTATGGCTCCTGTCAGTGTGTTGCTGCAGCCGTGGAGAGCAGACATATCTCTGGATGTGTCTGTTCTCCATGGAAAATCTTGATACGTGGCACTTAAATATGTGGCAATTAAATACGTGACACGTGGCACTTATACGTGATACGTGGCACTTAAATACGTGGCACTTAAATACGTGATACGTGGCACTTTGATACGTGGCACGTGTCACTTAAATACGTGGCACGTGGCACTGAAATATGTGGCACGTGGCACTTTGATACGTGGCACGTGTCTCTTAAATACGTGGCACGTGGCACTGAAAGATGTGGCACGTGGCACTTTGATACGTGGCACGTGGCACTGAAATATGTGGCACGTGGCACTTTGATACGTGGCACGTGGCACTTTGATACGTGGCACTTTGATACGTGGCACGTGGCACTTTGATACGTGGCACGTGGCACTTTGATACGTGGCACGTGGCACTTTGATACGTGGCACTGAAATATGTGGCACGTGGCACTTTGATACGTGGCACGTGGCACTTAAATACGTGGCACGTGGCACTGAAATATGTGGGACACGTCGCACAAAAAAGTTACATGTAGTTTTTTTTGTGTCGACGGTCCGCCGAAGCACGACGCATCCGTCGCACGACGGATGCGACATGTGGCAATCCGTCGCAATGCGTCGCTAATGCAAGCCAATGGAGAAAAAACGCATCCTGCAAGCACTTTTGCAGGATGCGTTTTTTCTCCAACGACGCATTGCGACGGAAGCCAAAAAACGCTAGTGTGAAAGTAGCCTAACCCTAACCCTAGCCCTAACCCTAACCCTAAATTTAGCCCCAACCCTAACCCTAACTCTAACCCTAACCCTAACTCTAACCCTAACCCTAACCCTAACCCTAATTTTAGCCCCAACTTGTCTTCTCCTGCCGGCCGGCAGATGGCAGCAGATGGCGGGCGCACTGCGCATGCGCCCGCCATGATGAAAAAGCCGGCTGGCAGGAGAAGACAGAAGAGGACCCAGGGACCCCGGGTGAGTATGATAGGGTCCCCGAATCCCCCTATTTCTCTGTCCTCTGATGTGCGATCACATCAGAGGACAGAGAAATAACTGATCGCTTTTTTTTTTTTTTTTTTTTTTGCGGTCGCCGGTAAACTGTTAATTACCGGCGATCGCAAAGCAGGGGTCGGTGCAAATCGACCCCGATCATGTTCTTTGGGGTCTCGGCTACCCCCGGCAGCCGAGACCCCAAAGAACATCCGGGTGCCGGGCGGCGGGCGCACTGCGCGTGCGCCCGCCATTTTTTCCCGGAAAAAAGATGGCGGCGCCCATGGGGAGACAGGAGGAGCACCGGGGGAGGTAGGTAAGTATTGGGGGGCTATTGGGGGCCATCGGGGACCACATTTCTCTGTCCTCCGATGTGCGATCACATCGGAGGACAGAGAAATTAAACGGCAAATCGCGTTTTTTTTTTTTTTGTTGCGACCGCCGGTAAACGGTTAATTACCGGCGATCGCAACTCGGGGGTCGGTAAAAACCCCCCGAATCATGTTCTCTGGGGTCTCGGCTACCCTCGGCAACCGAGACCCCAGAGAAAATCCGACTCTGGGGGGCGCTATTCACTTTTTCCACAGCGCCGTTAATTAACGGCGCTGTGGTTTAAGTACCCTTAGCGGCCGCCGTTAAAAGGCGTATCGGCGGTCGTTAAGGGGTTAAATGCAAACTCAGCCACGGGCAACGAAGAACACCAATCATCCTGTTGAGATGTAGCAAGACACCTCAAAATCTGACCGTTGGTCTCAGGATGGTAAGGAGAAGGAGAAGGTTAAGTAAACACCCAATCTTTTACAAAATACCCTCCAAAATTTAACAGAGGGAGTCAAAAGACACGGGGCAAGTCAGGGATCACAGCAGGTCAAATCAAGAGCTACCAGAGACAGGTTCACACGCCGAAGGCAGAATTATAGCTGACACCGCCAGCAGGATGCATGGGAGCTAAATAGCAAACCTGAGCCCAGAATGAGGCAGAGCAACGTTAACCCTTGACATAATCCGCCCGGAAAAACGTCAGACCGGATTAAACCCAGGAATGGATCATGACAATAAGTCAGGAAAGATGAGAATACCTCCAATAAAAGGTTCAAAAAGAAGTGTGAACAGCGCTTTATTAGAGTATTGCATATTGCCATACAGTACTACATATTAAGTCAATCTAAACAAATTAGAAAAGGCATCGAAAATGGAAACCATACTTACTTGTTCTGCGCTGGGTTAGCTCGTGAAGGTTGTATTCACAAGACAAAATCTTATTTTTTAATGATTTCATCAGCACATTATCCAGTTCCTTTAAGGTATATACATTGAATGCCTAAAATCAAGAAGATACAACATAAAAATAAAAAAGTAACAATTAACAGTTCTCAAACATATATTTAACAAGAACCAAAACAAATCAGTCAACACTGTGCCTTTGACGCACACACATGGGGAACATAGAATTTCTTTATTGCAAATCATGTAAATTCTTATAAACCCTTTATAATCACCCTTATAATTGTTTTCAGTATGTACAGAACTGTAATGGCATAATTGTTTTTGGATTTGTTGCAGCAGCTACAAGGTACTTGTGCCTTTATCCAATGGTTATGGTGTGAATAGCACAAATGCTGCAACACGTCACTTTAGAGCCTGAACGCTGCACTTACCATATGTTCAGAAATCTAATACAAACTATAACAAAATCTGAACAATTATATACAAGTGCTTCTCACAAAATTAGAATATCTTCAAAAAGTTAATTTATTTCAGTTCTTCAATACAAAAAGTGAAACTCATATGTTATATAGAGTCATTACAAACAGTGATCTATCTCAAGTGTTTATTTCTATTAATGTTGATGATTATGGCTTACAGCCAATGAAAACCCAAGAGTCATTATCTCAGTAAATTAGAATACTTTATAACACTAGCTTGAAAAATGGTTTTAAAATCTAAAATGTTGACCTACTGAAATGTATGTTCAGTAATTGCACTCAGTACTTGGTTTGGGCTCCTTTTGCATCAATTACTGCATCAATGCAGTGTGGCATGGAGGTGATCAGCCTGTGGCAATGCTGAGGTGTTATGGAAGCCCAGGTTGCTTTGATAGCAACCTTCAGCTCATCTGCATTGTTGGGTCTGGTGTCTCATCTTCCTCTTGACAATACCCCATAGATTCTCTATGGGGTTAAGTTCAGGAAAGTTTGCTGGCCAATCAAGCTCAATGATACTGTTGTTTTAAAACCAGGTATTGGTACTTTTGGCAGTGTGGACAGGTGCCAAGTCCTGCTGGAGAATGAAATTTCCATCTCCAAAAAGCTTGTCAGCAGAGGGAATGATGAAGTGCTCTAAAATTTCCTGGTAGACGGCTGCGCTGATTTTGGTCTTGATAAAACACAGTGGATCTACACCAGCAGATGACATGGCTCCCCAAACCATCACTGATTATGGAAACTTCACACTAGACCTCAAGCAGCTTGGGTTGTGTGCCTCTCCACTCTTCCTCCAGACTTTGGGACCTTGCTTTCCAAATGAAATGCAACATTTACTTTCATCTGTAAACAACACCTTGGACCATTGAGCGACAGTCCTGTTCTTTTTCTCCTTGGCCCAGGTAAGATGCTTCTGCGCTGTCTATTGGCCATGAGTGGCTTGACACAAGGAATGTGACACTTGTAGCCCATGTCCTGGATACATTTGTGTGTGGTGGCTCTTGAAGCAATCACTCCAGCAACAGTCCACTCCTTGTGAGTCTCCCTCAAATTTTTGAATGGCCTTTTTTAACAATCCTTTCGAAGCTGCTGTTATCCCGGTTGCTTGTGCTCCTTTTTCTACCACACTTTTTTCTTCCACTCAACATTCTATTAATATGCTTGGATACAGCACTCTGTGAACAGTGAGCTTCTTTAGCAATGACCTTTTGGCTTACCCTCCTTGTGGAGTGTGTCAATGACATCACTCAAGTCAGCAGTCTTTCCCATGATTGTGGAGCCTATTGAAGTAGACTAATGGACCTTTTTAAATGCTTAGGAAGCCTTTACAGATGTTTTTTGTTAATTAATCTAATTTACTGAGATAATGACTTTTGGGTTTTCATTGGCTGTAAGCCATAATCATCTACATTAATCGAAATAAACACTTGAAATAGATCACTCTGTTTGAATTGACTCTATATAATATATGAGTTTCACTTTTTGTATTAATCAATTTAAATAAATTAACTTTTTTATGATATTCTAATTTTTTGAGAAGCACCTGTAGTTTCACCATAACATTCAGTTTGGTAGCATTCCAAGTATATATCAAACCAACATGTTTTTTGACCTTTTGGCATTACAACAAGAAATGTTCTGTAATGTCACCCCTCTGTAATAATAATGTTATATTTAAAAGATATCGTTTCATCATGTTTTTGCATAAATTAACAGGATGAAGCAAATTTCATTAGTCTTTGTACTGTAACCTTTTCATAATCTTATGACAACTAATAAGACAAGCTTGATGAATAATATGACATGATAATTATTAAATTGCAGCTTAGTAAAACAGAATTACTAGGGACACAATTTTGTGAGAGACAATAACATAATTAATTAACATTAGAAATGCGAAAAAAATGTTTTTGATATTAACAGAATGCCGACAACTAGGCAAGAGTAGCTATGTATAGTGTATTGAGGGAATTAATGTTTCCTATGACAGAAGGAAGAATGATTGTATGTCATCAGCATTTAGCATTCACTGACAGCAAGCTGATATTCTGGAACCAGCAATGAATAGAAAACTGAGTGTGTGACAAAGTTATAAAAGATTTATATTAGTAAGATAATTTACATAACAAATAAAATCTCTTTAAAAGAAATCTGTAAAGGCACAGATGATTGGCCTCGGGGAGACCAAAACATCCAACACCGCGGAGACACCATCACGTGTTTCTCAACGCAGTGATCCAGAACACTGCCCCCATCTCTTATGAGAAATATGCAAACGCATGTAGGATAGCTGCGGAGACACCATCACGTGTTTCTCAACGCAAGCAGTGAATAGCCAGACCTTTCCCCGGGAAGGAACAACCACGGGAAGGGCAACATCCAATAAAGGAAACATCCAATACAGGAAAACCACCTATGCTAAGCATAGTATCCATCCACAGACAGCTGTATCGAGGTGTTTGCCCCTCATCAGTGTGGAGTAGGAATCTGGCTATTAGGAGCAGTGCCTAGTAAAAGGCTGTAAAGGCACAGATGATTGGCCTCGGGGAGACCAAAACATCCAACACCGCGGAGACACCATCACGTGTTTCTCAACGCAGTGATCCAGAACACTGCCCCCATCCCTTTTGGTGTCTCCGCAGCTATCCTACATGCGTTTGCATATTTCCCATAAGGGCATCTGGATCACTGCGTTGAGAAACACGTGATGGTGTCTCCGCGGTGTTGGATGTTTTGGTCTCCCCGAGGCCAATCATCTGTGCCTTTACAGCCTTTTACTAGGCACTGCTCCTAATAACCAGATTCCTACTCCACACTGATGAGGGGCAAACACCCCGAAACAGCTGTCTGTGGATGGATACCATGCTTGGCATAGGTGGTTTTCCTGTATTGGATGTTTCCTTTATTGGATGCTGCCCTTCCCGTGGTTGTTCCTTCCCGGGGAAAGGTCTGGCTATTCACTGCTTGCATTGAGAAACACGTGATGGTGTCTCCGCAGCTATCCTACATGCGTTTGCATATTTCCCATAAGGGATGGGGGCAGTGTTCTGGATCACTGCGTTGAGAAACACGTGATGGTGTCTCCGCGGTGTTGGATGTTTTGGTCTCCCCGAGGCCAATCATCTGTGCCTTTACAGCCTTTTACTAGGCACTGCTCCTAATAGCCAGATTCCTACTCCACACTGATGAGGGGCAAACACCCCGAAACAGCTGTCTGTGGATGGATACCATGCTTGGCGTAGGTGGTTTTCCTGTATTGGATGTTTCCTTTATTGGATGCTGCCATTCCCATGGTTGTTCCTTCCCGGGGAAAGGTCTGGCTATTAACTGCTTGCGTTGAGAAACACGTGATGGTGTCTCCGCAGCTATCCTACATGCGTTTGCATATTTCCCATAAGGGATGGGGGCAGTGTTCTGGATCACTGCGTTGAGAAACACATGATGGTGTCTCCGCGGTGTTGGATGTTTTGGTCTCCCCGAGGCCAATCATCTGTGCCTTTACAGCCTTTTACTAGGCACTGCTCCTAATAGCCAGATTCCTACTCCACACTGATGAGGGGCAAACACCCCGAAACAGCTGTCTGTGGATGGATTCCATGCTTGGCATAGGTGGTTTTCCTGTATTGGATGTTTCCTTTATTGGATGCTGCCCTTCCCGTGGTTGTTCCTTCCCGGGGAAAGGTCTGGCTATTCACTACTTGCGTTGAGAAACACGTGATGGTGTCTCCGCAGCTATCCTACATGCGTTTAAAAGAAATCTGTCACCAGGTTTTTGCTGCCTAATCTGTGAGCAGCATAATGTAGAGACAGAGACCCTGATTCCATCGATGTGTTATCTACTGGGCTGTCTGCTGTAGGTTTGATAAAATCACTACTTTATCAGCAGGAGATCACTAGAGGATTAGTAAACCTGCTGCCATGTAGTCCTCCATATTTATGAGTTCTGCATAACGCCACCACCTCTATTGGCAGCTTTCTGGCTTTTAAAAGTGTACAAAGAAATCTGCAAACTGGTGATGTGGGTGGGGTTATACACAGCTCAGAATTCACAGACCTGGTAGATATGCAGCAGGTAAAACAGTTATTTTATCAAAACTTCAGTGAGCAGCCTGGTAAGTGATACATCACTGGAATTAGCATCTTTGTCCCCGTATCATGATGATCTCAGATGTAGTAGCAAAAACCTGTTGGTTGGTTAAAGGATTCCCTTTAACTTTTTTTCTATGCCCCATGATAACCATGATCTTTGATTGCTTCTGCAATCAGCCTGACTTGATGCTTGGAAACCATGTGCCATGGATAGTGTTGAGCGATACCGTCCGATACTTGAAAGTATCGGTATCGGAAAGTATCGGCCGATACCGCAAAGTATCGGATCTAATCCGATACCGATACCCGATACCAATACAAGTCAATGGGACTCAAGTATCGGACGGTATCCCTGATGGTTCCCAGGGTCTGAAGGAGAGGAAACTCTCCTTCAGGCCCTGGGATCCATATTAATGTGTAAAATAAAGAATTAAAATAAAAAATATTGCTATACTCACCTCTCCGACGCAGCCTGGACCTTACCGAGGGAACCGGCAGCGTTCTTTGCTTAAAATGCGCGCGTTTACTTCCTTCCGTGACGTCATGGCTTGTGATTGGTCGCGTGCCGCCCATGTGGCCGCGACGCGACCAATCACAGCAAGCCGTGACGTAATTTTCAGGTCCTGAATGCCTAATTCTAGGCATTCAGGATTTTAAAATTACGTTCCGGCTTGTGATTGGTCGCGTCGCGGTCACATGGGCGATGTGACCAATCACAAGCCGTGACGTCACGGGAGGCAGGAAACGCGCGCATTTTAAAATTACGTCACGGCTTGTGATTGGTTGCGTGCCGCCCATGTGACCGCGACGCGACCAATCACAGAAAGCCGTGACGTAATTTCAGGTCCTGAATGCCTAATTCTGCATTCAGGACCTGAAATTACGTCACGGCTTGCTGTGATTGGTCGCGTCGCGGTCACATGGGCGGCACGCAACCAATCACAAGCCGTGACGTAATTTTAAAATGCGCGCGTTTCCTGCCTCCCGTGACGTCACGGCTTGTGATTGGTCGCGTCGCCCATGTGACCGCGACGCGACCAATCACAGCAAGCCGTGACGTAATTTCAGGTCCTGAATGCCTAATTCTGCATTCAGGACCTGAAATTACGTCACGGCTTGCTGTGATTGGTCGCGTCGCGGTCACATGGGCGGCACGCAACCAATCACAAGCCGTGACATAATTTTAAAATGCGCGCGTTTCCTGCCTCCCGTGACGTCACGGCTTGTGATTGGTCGCGTCGCCCATGTGACCGCGACGCGACCAATCACAAGCCGGAACGTAATTTTAAAATCCTGAATGCCTAGAATTAGGCATTCAGGACCTGAAAATTACGTCACGGCTTGCTGTGATTGGTCGCGTCGCGGCCACATGGGCGGCACGCGACCAATCACAAGCCGTGACGTCACGGAAGGAAGTAAACGCGCGCATTTTAAGCAAAGAACGCTGCCGGTTCCCTCGGTAAGGTCCAGGCTGCGTCGGAGAGGTGAGTATAGCAATATTTTTTATTTTAATTCTTTATTTTACACATTAATGTTGTTTCGATACCGATACCCGATACCACAAAAGTATCGGATCTCGGTATCGGAATTCCGATACCCGCAAGTATCGGCCGATACCCGATACTTGCGATATCGGAATGCTCAACACTAGCCATGGATAATGGATTTCCCTACATATTTCCTTAAGGCATGTTCACACATTCAGTGTTTGGTCAGTATTTTACTATAGTATTTGGTCAATATTTACATCAGTATTTGTAAGTCAAAACCAGGAGTGGAACAATCAGAGGAAAAGTGTAATAGAAACATATGCACCACTTCTGCATTTATCACCCACTCCTGGTTTTGGGTTACAATTACTGATATGAAATACTGACCAAATATTGATAGTGTGAAAGTGGCCTTAAAAAGATATACATGTGTGGCACTTTATTGAAGCGCCTGAAGACGCCAATATTGTTAAAGGGAAACTGTCACCTGAATTTGGCGGGACCGGTTTTGGGTCATATAGGTGGGGTTTTCGGGTGTTTGATTCACCCTTTCCTTACCTGCTGCTGCATGCTGGCCGCAATATTGGATTGAAGTTCATTCTCTGTCCTCCGGAGTACACGCCTGCTACTATTTACTTTTTACTGAAGACCGCCAGAGGTCAGTCTGCGCATCCGCCAGTATTTTGTTAAAGACCGCTGGGAGGTGCTAACACAAAAATTTAAAAAGGAGGCACATACATACACCAGAGGCAGGTGGAGGGGTCAGGGCAGAGCTGAACAACCTACCCACAGTCCCACCCTTATGCACTGAAAGAATATTGCACTCAGACTTCAAATGTGGATTAAAGAACAAACAGGTAGCGGATTTCTGCTCTAAGGCTGGAGCCACACTAGTGATTTTAAAATCAGTCCGATTTCGATGCAGGAGAGTTGGACGAGTGTCATGTGAATGTCATGCGTTTTTTATGTGAGTACAATCCGTTTTTTCACAGCTAGCATCCGATTTATATCCGAGTGCAGTGCAATTGCTACCCAACTGTAATGCGATTAACATGAGCTTTTGCATAGAAAAATTCTCTATGTCATTTACACATCATTTTCAAAGGAAATATTCTTCATAACACACACACACATATATATATATATATATATATATATATATATATATATATATATATATATATTAGATAGATAGATAGTATAAAAGCCAGCAATTCAGAAGCCGTGTAGTGTAAAATCACTGCAGGAGCCGACAGGATAGAAGACATGGATTGCATGCAGTAAATACAAATGGAATAGGTAGATATATAGATGTCAGTGACAAATACAATTAGTACAGTGTGTGTGCAAATAACCAGACATGTATTTAAATAATAAAAAATTATTTTCCGGAAAATAATGGTGTGGGCTCCCATGTAATTTTGTTAACCAACAGAGGGAAAGCCGAAGACTGGGGGCAGATGTTACAGCCTGGGAAGGGGGCAATACCCATGAAGATTCCCAGGCTATTAATATCAACTCACAGCTGTTGGGGGGTTGATGTCACCTTTGTATTGTCAGGTGACATCAAGCCGCAAGATTAGTAATGTTGAGTCGTCAAAGAGACGCCCCCATTACTAACCCCATAGTCACATTGTATGAAAACATAGACACCCAGAAAAAAGTCTCCTTTAATAATCTCAATTAAACCATACTTATGACCTCGTCCATTCCCCTGATGCCCTTGTCATCTGCAAAAGAGTTTAAAAAAACAAGCAACAATATTCCTCATGTTTCCACATAGATGCTGCTAATCCATTTGTCCCACGACGGGTCTAGTTCTGCTGAATCTACATGGCAGACTGCATGGTTGCATGATGCCCCCATACAGTCTGTCATCCAGCAGACACTGAGCACCGTGTGCTCAGTGTCTCTCTGTGGAATAGTTACAACTAGCACACTCCAATGTGATGCAAAAAGGGGGGAGTTTAATATACATACAGTAGTCACAAACGTTTCGGTCTGCAATGGACCTTCATCAGTGTGCTAAATATAGCGTGAATGGTATATATAGTAGAACCCCGATAGGAATTAATTGATTCGCATCAAAATGTAAGTTTTACTGGAAAAATTGCACTGAAAACAGTTTTGAATGGTAGGTCAGTCCGGCTAGCAGGAGAGGAAGAGGCACGAGAGCCACGCGGTACCCGCCGCAGGGGCAGTGACGAAGCCGACGTGAAACGCGCGTTGGGGCTTCGGTGGTAACCTCCGGGAGTCTGCATAATGGGTAAGGTTTATGAAACCGGGACTGACTTTTAGTGCATTGTACTGGACTCTGACCCCATTTTGGGATGCATAATATGCAGTAGGTAACCTTCCCAGCCCTAAAACTTTCATTATTATAAGCACTGTTAGCACTTTACTATGTAATATATGCAGACGCTTGTAGGGGTTGTCACCGTTTACTTTCAGTGTTTTCTTCAGTCTTGCTTGCTGTATCATCTCTTTATCGATTGTTAAATGACAGTATTATTGTGTATTGACTTTTTAGTGGAATAAAAAATTTGTATATATATTTTTCTTAATTTCGACTTGGACTCCGTCTTTTCTCAGGTATATACAATATGGAAGAAGTACAGTGTGAAGAGGGCACAGTGTGAAAAGGGGGCAGTATGAGAAGGGGCACTGAAGATGGAGACAGTGTGGAGGCTAGAGTTTATAACGTAGGTACAGTGTGTAGGAGGGAAATGGAATAGGCCATACTTGTTAAGGGGAAATTATTTCACAGTTATTGTTCATAAGAAAAGACAATGTGGTGGCCATAGTTGATGGGGGAGGAATGATGGTTGTATTAAATACAGGTGGACGGTGTGGAGGTAACATCTTATAAGAAAGGAGGCCATGTACCATAAAAGGGACAGTGTGGGGTCATTTTTTGTGCAGAGAGCACAATGATGGGCTATTATTTATTTAGGGGCATAGCATAGGGCTTATTTAAGGCACATCAGGGGCAGCTATTTTTATTCAGGAGGCACTATAGTGACACTATTATTTTTAAGTGCATTTTTATCTACCTGCCTTTTTTCTCTGGCACCAATCTCTGCTGGCACAGTGCTGTCATATACCACTCCTGCCAGTGATTCTGCAGTTTTCACTGACGTCATGTCAACAGAGGAGTGGCTTCTCTTTCACTTTGCTGTATTAACAAGGTTAAGGCCATGTGCACACGTTCAGGATTTTTAGCGTTTTTTTCGCGTTTTTTCGCTATAAAAACGTGATAAAAACGCGAAAAAAACGCTTACATATGCCTCCTATTATTTACAAGGTATTCCGCATTTTTTGTGCAAATGTTGCGATTTTTTCCGCGAAAAAATCGCATAGCGGAAAAAAAAGCAACATGTTCATTAAAAATGCGGAATTGCAGGGATTCCGCACACCTAGGAGTCCATTGATCTGCTTACTTCCCGCACGGGGCTGTGCACACCATGCGGGAAGTAAGCAGATTATGTGCGGTTGGTACCCAGGGTGGAGGAGAGGAGACTCTCCTCCACGCACTGGGCACCATATAAGTGGTCAAAAAATAAGAAATAAAATAAAAAATAGTCCTATACTCACCCTCGATGTCCCGCGCAGTGTTCCCGCCTCACCGCTGCACGCTGCCGTTCGGTTCCTGTAGCTGATGTGCGGCGAAGGACCTTGCCGATGACGTCACTGTCCTGTGATTGGTCGTGAGCGGTCATGTGACCACTCACGTGACCGTGACGTCACGGAAGGCCCTGTGCGCACACACCAGCTATAGGAAGACGAACGGACGCCGCTGATGAGATGTCTGGGTGAGTATAAGCATTTTTTTATTTTTTTTATTATTTTTAAACATTCTATCTTTTACTATAGATGCTGCATAAGCTGCATCTATAGTAAAAAGTTGGTCACACTTGTCAAACAGTATGTTTGACAAGTGTGACCAACTTGTCAGTCAGTTTTCCAAGCGATGCTACAGATCGCTTGGAAAACTTTAGCATTCTGCAAGCTAATTACGCTTGCAGAATGCGAAAAAAACGCGAAAAAAACGGAAAAAAAACGCAAAAAAAAAAATGCGGATTTCTTGCAGAAAATTTCCGGTTTTCTTCAGGAAATTTCTGCAAGAAATCCGCAACGTGTGCACATGGCCTTAGGGTAGGGATTGACAGCCTGCTCGCTACTGCCTAACAGCAGGGAACTGGCTATCAATTAGCTCTGCAGTCATGCCCCTTCAACAAAACCTCCTGGAACAGGAAGAGCTCCTTTGTTCACGTGGAGTAGCTGAATCGCCAGCAGAAGTGGCCAATGACTGTTTTATGCTGGCATCGAATAGAACAGGCAGGAAGTTAGCAACTACCTGCCTGTTAGGTTTTTTTTGGCTCATAGTAAAAAATAATTATAGTCCTAGAAAACCCCTTTAACTACTATCTAAAGGTTATGTCAACTACGAGACGTTCACACATTCAGTGTTTGGTTGGTATTATACATTAGTATTTATAAGCCAAAATCAGGAGTGGACCAATCAGAGGAAAATACTGACCAAATACTGAATATGGGAATGTAGCCTTTAAGAGAGATACATGTGTGGAGCTTTAGTAATGTAATACAGGACTGGTCAGGAAGCTGGGCAAATGCCAAACGGGTTGGTCCATCAGTGGGCCTGAGGTCGCTGACACTGTTAACAGCTGCAGCAAAATGGAGAGCTACAGCTCCCTGCTCCTCCACTTATCTCTCAGTGTAATAGAAACACATCACCACTTCTGCATTTTTCAACATATCCAAGTTTTGGTTTACAAATACTAATTTGAAATTGTGACCAAATACTGAAAATGCAAACGTGGGCTTAGCCTGACTTACCAGTATAGGGTGTGACCACTTAAATGCTTCAGGCAGCATGAATGCCAAATACGGCCCTGACTACAGTGTTAAGATGTAGAAGTGCTACAAGTGTAACATGGTTGACACACTAGAAAGAGAGGGTGACAATTCTGCCATTGCTAAACACAATTACTTCCTTTGAGAGATAGTAATGATACGTGTGGAAACTCAAAACTATTCATTTGCAGCTACATGAAAAAACTATTAGGGTTTGGTCTAGGAACCAAGCATTGGCTCCTGATTTGCACATATGGTACTGCAAGTAGGTGAAATATATAAAATAAACAAGATACATTATGCTCTCCTAGCTAAAAATCAAAGTCATGTCATTTTCTATCATGCCAATGGCCTTTCCGAAAATAACTGGAGAAACTAGAGCTGCGTCTTTCGACAACTAATCTGTATGTAGCACCTTTTCAGTTTTCTGTTATATTCATTATTTGATTATACTGCCATGAGCAAGCAAAGATTATACTTGATTGACAGGATTCTCAGTGACCTTTTACAGACGCTTTGGGTCTCCTGGTAAAAGCTCAAATGTGTTCTTATACTTCATGTTCCAGTGTTTTAACTTTGCGGCAGCAATTTCAACAATCGTACTGCGAGATTCCTTCATTTTAGCTGATGTGTGCTTCTGCCTATGTTTTCTTATACCTGTCTAAATCTTGACACCTTAGAAAAGATGATTTTTTTATTTTCTACTCACTTGCCGAAAGTGCAAAATTTGTAGCAAGATATTTATGTACCGTAAATATTTATGTATAATCTATCACCCAAATGTTTAAGCTGGGTGATACAAACATTCAGGAAACATGTATTTCATCATAGGACATAGCTTTGTTGGGATATTGGTACATAAGAATTTTTCCTGGGTCATGATTTTTCAAGAATTGTTGGAAGGTTGAGACAGGCCTGCCATTCACTCATCAATATAGGGCTGTAGTATAGTCCCCAATCTACTATGGTGTTCCTGTTGACCTTTGCTAGAAAAATGATCTGCTAATAGTACAGATAGAGTCATATCCGGGAATGCCAGATGTAGCAGGTATTTCCCTTACCAGCTGATCCATGGATGTTGTGTCATTTTAATGTTGTAATCCATATAGTTCAGGGTAGTGTTTATGTTCTGCTATCTAATGGAAAAGTACATATTATAAACAGTTGTTAAGGTTGATAAAAGACCATCAAGTTCAATCTTTAATTCTAACACATTAAACTAGACGAAAGCAAAAAGTCCATGAGGCTAATTGCACCGTATTTGAGGAAAAAAGTGTTCCAATCTCAATATAGTGTGTGGCAATCAGAGTGTTTCCCACTTCCAGCCTCCAGAAATTAAAACTCATAAGTTGCCTTTTTATTAATAATACAAGAAAGTCATCCAGGCTCTCATTAGACATTTTTGGTGTATCAACCATTACAACATCATGTGACAGTAAGTTCCTTTACTAATAGATTATTAGACAACTACATGGCTCCAATTTAGATCACAAAAACACAGATGATAGTGTCTCACAACATAACAGAACGTGTACAAGTTTTCATATCATATAATAAAGAAAACATTAGAAATTTCAATTACATTGTGTGTAAGGTTTGATGTTTCTCAATTGTGTAATTTTAGCTGGGGAAAGAAACTGAAAACTGGTAACAAGTATTGCTAACATTGTATATGATTATGCTATTGTATGTCCTAAGAGACAGTGTAACATCTTTTAACAGCTCTCTGAAACCCAAGAACAGGTCAGAGGACACATTGTGATGAAAGAAATAAACACTGTTGTCCTTTTCATTAGTGAGAAACCCCAAAGAGCTATTTATTGAATAACCACTAATGTTCTGTCAAACATCATTTATTCCATCAAACTATTCTTAGAATTATGATACAAAGAACCAGCCACACGTTATTGCGAAGGTGACCAATATACTGACTCAAACATAATGTTGAAAAACTAGGAGAACATGAGTCTTCATATATTAAAAACAATGTTATCTATTAGTACCAAAAACATAATAAAAAATATATAATAATAAATAAGTACAATTTCAATTAAATATTATATTCATATGGATAAGATTTTGATCCTAAAGGTGACAATAATAAGTGGCCGCCAACCTGGACACGTGTAATCCAGCACTGACAAAATGTCCAAATGGACAATATGTATAGCCATAAAATTTAACCCTGAAAAAATCATAAGTGCATACTCCACATGTAGTGGGGCAAAAAAAGTAACTATGTAATCCGGGTCAGATCATATGGCAAATCTAGACTAGAAAGGCATCATATGTCTCTCACAATGCAGCGCTGTTCAGAGAAATGTAAAAAACATGGAATGAGTATGGAGTTAATTACCCATGATAGTGTCTCCGATTCAGTCCAGTTCAGGGGTCGACCACCCACCCCGACGCGCATTTCGCAAGCGCAACTGTCGCTCCCTCAAGGTGGTCGCCCCCTGAACTGGACTGACATTTCTCTGAACAGCGCTGCATTGTGAGAGACATATGATGCCTTTCTATTGTAGATTTGCCATATGATCTGACCCGGATTACGTTGTTACTTTTGCCCCACTACATGTGGAGGATGCACTTATGATTTTTTTTCAGGGTAAAATTTTACGGCTATACATATTGTCCATTTGGACATTTTGTCAGTGCTGGATTACATGTGTCCAGGTTGGCAGCCACTTATTATTCTCACCTTTAGGATCAAAATCTTATACATATTAATGTAATATTTAATTGAAATTGTACTTCATTATTATTATATATTTTTTATTATGTTTTTGGTACTAATAAATAACATTGTTTTTAATATATTCTTAGAATTATGTATAGTTTTTATGTGCATTATGCTATGCAAGTTAGTTTTATTCCTATTCCTTATGCATTCTTCAATATATTCATATATACAGTGGAGAAAATAAGTATTTGATACACTGACAATTTGGCAAGTTTTCCCACCTACAAAGAATGGAGCGGACTACAATTTTTATCGTATTCACACTTCAACTGTGAAAGAATCTAATCTAAAAGAATCTAAAAATGAAAACTAGAAAATTACATTATATGTGTCACGATCCATTTTTGGATTCGTGGCAGCTCTGGTTCCACTCTGTTTTAAATGTAGCTTTTTTCCTTTCAGGACCAGCGGGGGTTTAAGTCAGTTTTTCCCTCGCTGGCAATCTGCTGTAACTGCAAAGTTGCTGGGTCAGCTGATGTGGGTGGTGACCACTCCCACCATCCTTGAAATGGTAACCTCATGCATCACCTGACTGTTGGTGATAGAGTTTCTCTATGGAGACCAGCTCTCTGGTGTCAGCTACTTCTGGAGTTTGGAGTCCTGTTTCTGTGTCATCTGCAGTGTGGAGCTTGGCAGCGGTGTCTGGAAGCTAAGTGTTGTGTTTATTCCTTGTCCCGCTCGTGTTTGTCACTGTCCCCTGTGTGGTACTATCTGCAGTGGTGAGGCTAGCGCCCCTTGCCAGCCAGTGCACTAGCCAGGGTAGTGCTAGCTGACAGCAAAGGATGAGGTTCCTGATGACAGTGGAGGAAAGGACCCACTTAGGGCATTAGGGGAGTGCAGGAACAGGCTCAGGTTTGAGCTCAGGTGGTGACTATCCCCCATTTCCCTATCAGTAGGGCCTTCCTCTCCCCATTTCCATCCCATTGTGTGTTGCGCCGTCCTCTGACCGACCTTTGCTGTCACATCGTGATTTTTAAATAATTAAGTTGTATTTTATTGCATGAAATATGTATTTGATCACCTACCAATCAGCAAGAATTCTGGATCTCACAGAACTGTTTTTTTAAGAAGCCCTCCTACTCTGTATTCATTACTTGTATTAATTGCTCTTCTTTGAATTTATTACCTTTATTAAAGACACCTGCCCTCACACTCAATCAATCACATTTCAAACCTCTCCACCATGGAGAAGACCAAAGAACTGTCTAAGGACACCAAGGACAAAATTGTAGACCTGCAAAAGGCTGGGATGGGATACAGGACAGTAGGCAAGCAGCTTGGTGAGAAGGCAACAACTGTTGGCACAATTAATAGAAAATGGAAGAAACACAAGATGACTGCCAGTCTTCCTTGGTCTGGCACTCCAAGTTCTCGCCTCGTTGGGTAAGGATGATTCTGAGAAAGGTCATAAATCAGCCCAGAACTACACAGGAGGACCTGGTCAGTGACCTGAAGAGAGCTAGGACTTCAGTTTCAAACATTGCCATCAGTAATACAATACGCCGTCATTAAAATCCTGAAGGGCACGCAAGGTCCCCATGCTCACACCAGCACATGCCCTAGCCTGTTTGAAGTTTGCCACTGACCAAACTGGATGATCCAGAGGAGGCATGGGAAAAGGTTATGTGGCCAGATGAGACCAAAAGAGAACTTTTTGGTATCAACTCCACTTGCTGTGTTTGGAGGAAAAAGAAGGATGAGTACAGACCCAAGAACACTGTCCAAACTAGAGATGAGTAGTGTTGAGCGATACCGTCCGATACTTGAAAGTATCGGTATCGGATAGTATCGGCCGATACCCGAAAAGTATCGGATATCGCCGATACCGATACCCGATACCAATACAAGTCAATGGGACACCAAGTATCGGAAGGTATGCTGATGGTTCCCAGGGTCTGAAGGAGAGGAAACTCTCCTTCAGGCCCTGGGATCCATATTAATGTGTAAAATAAAGAATTAAAATAAAAAATATTGATATACTCACCTCTCCGACGCAGCATGGACCTTACCGCTGTGAACCGGCAGCCTTCTTTGCTTAAAATGAGCGCGTTCAGTACCTTCCATGACGTCACGGCTTCTGATTGGTCGCGTGCCGCTCATGTGACCGCCATGCGACCAATCAGAGGCCGTGACGTCATCCCTCAGGTCCTAAATTCCTAGAAGGGAATTTAGGACCTGAGGGATGACGTCGCGGCTTGTGATAGGTCGCGTGGCGGTCACATGAGCGGCACGCGACCAATCAGAAGCCGTGACGTCATGGAAGGTGCTGAACGCCCTCATTTTAAGCAAAGAAGGCTGCCGGTTACTACCAGGGCGAGTCCGAGGGTGAGTATATCCCTATTTTTTATTTTAATTCTTTATTTTTTACATGGATATGGATCCCAGGGCCTGAAGGAGAGTTTCCTCTCCTTCAGACCCTGGGAACCATACACTGGGAACTTCCGATTCCGATTCCCGATACCACAAAAGTATCGGATCTCGGTATCGGAATTCCGATACAGCAAATATCGTCCGATACCCGATACTTGCGGTATCGGAATGCTCAGCACTAGAGATGAGCGAACCTTTCAAGGTTCGGTTTGGTGAACGCTCTGATGTTTGCTGAACACGTTCACAAAATGGTTCATCAAAAGTACATGAGCCCTATTGAATTCAATGGTAGGCAAAACCAAACGCATAGACAACATCTTGGGGGAAGGGCAAAAAGCATCTCAAACAGCTCAAATTAGGGGAAGACACCATGAGAAGTAGAATCAATTGACCCAAAGTACAAATAGTATAATTGTGCAATGCATGGGACAGGGCTTGGACCAGCATTTCTAGCTGAAACATTGATAAGTAACAAATAGATGAGTGACAGGTGTAGGCCTGCTGCTCTGAGAGGTCTGCCAAATTCAGGCAACACACATAAAGGAGACACACCTTGGAGTCCAAACATTTCCAAAAATTAGGGGCAGAATCCAGGAAAATTGGCATCAATTGACCCACAGTAGAACATTTTATAATGGCACAGAAGCCATGGATATGCATGAGGTATCAGTGTCTGGGCCAGCATTTAGACCTTTGAATTGAAGTTTCAATTAAAATGAGGTGTGTGAGAGGGACCGAAGTAAACCTTCTTTGCTGGGAGCCTGTTGTGAATTTGGATTCTGGGCTCCCCCGGTGGCCGCTTGTGGAATTGGACTTGTCATCCTCTTTCCTGTTTCACCTGGTTCCATCAGTAGTGGGTGTCGCTATTTAAGCTCATTTCTCTGGTGGTTTCTTGCCGGTCAACAATGTTATCTGATGCCTCTCAGTGCTTGTTCCTGCTTCTAGACAACTTCTAGATAAGTTGGACTTTTGTCCATGTTTTGTTTTGCCTATTTGTTCCAGTTCACAGCTGAAGTTTTGTTACTGTGTCTGGAAAGCTCTCGTTGATCAGGGATTGCTACTCTGGCGTTATGAGTTAATGCCAGAGTTTAAGGTAATCTCTGGATGGTGTTTTGTTAGTGTTTTTCTGCTGACCATGAAAGTATACTATCTGTCTTCTGCTATCTAGTAAGCGGACCTCAAATTTGCTAAGACTATTTTCCTGCTGCGTTTGTTGTTTCATCTGAACTCACCGTCATTATATGTGGGGGGCTACTGTCTTCTTTGGAATATTTCTCTAGAGGTGAGCCAGGTCTTATATTTCCCTCTGCTAGCTATTTAGGTCTTAGGCCAGAGCTGGGCATCTAGCGATAAATAGGAAATGCTACCTGGCTATTTCTAGTTGCGCGGCAGGCTTAGTTCATGGTCAGTATAGTTCCATCTTCCGAGAGCTTGTCCCTCTATAGGCTTGCTATGATCTCTGCCTGCAGAGATCATGACAGTTTGACCGGCCTCATAAAGTGTTAAAGACCCAGGTTGAGAAAGGAGAGTTATAAGAAGTCTGCTGGAATTTTTTTTTTTTTTTTTTTTTTCCTCCAGTCTGCCTTGTTGCAGTCTTTTTTCTCTCTCTCCTCCTAATCTCTGTATGCTCTGTGTGCACCTGACAATAATGGATCTCCAGAGTGTAACTGCGGGTTTGAATAATCTCATCACGAAAGTACAAAATTTACAAGATTTTGTGGTACATGCTCCGGTATCTGAGCCGAGAATTCCTTTGCCGGAGTTCTTCACAGGGAATAGAGCTAGCTTCCAGAATTTCCGAAATAATTGTAAGCTTTATTTGTCCCTGAAGTCTCGTTCAGCTGGAGACCCTGCTCAGCAGGTTAGGATTGTGATTTCCTTGCTCAGGGGTGACCCTCAAGATTGGGCCTTCTCATTGCCAGCAGGGGATCCTGCGTTACGCGATGTGGATGCGTTTTTTCTGGCCTTGGGCTTGCTTTATGAGGAACCTCATTTGGAACTTCAGGCAGAAAAAACTTTGATGGCACTATCTCAGGGGCAAGACGAAGCTGAAGTTTTCTGCCAAAAATTCCGTAAATGGTCTGTGCTTACTCAGTGGAATGAGTGCGCCTTGGCGGCAACTTTCAGAGAAGGTCTCTCTGATGCCGTTAAGGATGTTATGGTGGGGTTCCCTTTGCCTGCAGGTCTGAATGAGTCCATGACAATGGCTATTCAGATTGATAGGCGTCTGCGGGAGCGCAAACCGGTGCACCATCTGGCGGTGTCTATGGAAAAGACGCCAGAAAGTATGCAGTGTGATAGAATTCTGTCCAGGAGCGAGCGACAGAATTTTAGACGGAAGAATGGATTGTGTTTCTATTGTGGGGATTCTACTCATGTTATATCAGCATGCTCTAGGCGTACAAAGAAGCTTGATAAGTCTGTTTCCATTGGCACCATTCAGTCTAAGTTTATTTTGTCTGTAACCCTGATTTGTTCTTTGTCATCCATTGCTACGGACGCCTATGTTGACTCTGGCGCCGCTCTGAGTCTTATGGATTGGTCCTTTGCCAATCGTTGTGGTTTTGATTTAGAGCCTTTGGAGACTCTTATTCCTCTGAAGGGGATTGACTCCACCCCATTGGCTAATAATAAACCACAATACTGGACACAAGTAACCATGCGTATCGATCCGGATCACCAGGAGATTATTCGTTTCCTGGTGCTGTATAATTTACATGACGATTTGGTACTGGGATTGCCATGGTTGCAGTCTCACAACCCAGTCTTGGACTGGAGAGCAATGTCTGTGTTGAGCTGGGGATGTAAGGGTATTCATGGGGACGTACCTTTGGTTTCTATTTCGTCGTCCATTCCCTCTGAAGTCCCTGAGTTCCTCTCTGATTATCAAGACGTCTTTGACGAACCCAAGCTTGGGTCGTTACCTCCGCACCGTGAGTGCGATTGTGCCATAGATTTGATACCGGGTTGTAAATATCCAAAGGGTCGTTTGTTTAATTTGTCTGTGCCGGAACATGCTGCTATGCGGGAATATATAAAGGAGTCTTTGGAAAAGGGACATATTCGTCCATCTTCTTCTCCCTTGGGAGCTGGGTTTTTCTTTGTCTCAAAAAAAGACGGCTCTTTGAGACCATGTATTGATTATCGGCTTCTGAATAAGATCACTGTTAAGTATCAATACCCATTGCCATTGCTTACTGATTTGTTTGCTCGTATAGAGGGTGCTAAGTGGTTCTCTAAAATTGATCTTCGTGGGGCGTATAATTTGGTGCGGATCAGGCAGGGGGATGAGTGGAAGACCGCATTTAATACGCCCGAGGGCCACTTTGAGTATTTGGTCATGCCTTTTGGTCTTTCTAATGCCCCTTCAGTTTTCCAGTCTTTTATGCATGATATTTTCCGCGATTTTCTGGATAAATTTATGATAATATATCTGGATGATATTCTGATTTTTTCTGATGACTGGGACTCTCATGTCCAGCAGGTCAGGAGAGTTTTTCAGGTTCTGCGGTCTAATTCTTTATGTGTGAAGGGGTCTAAGTGCGTTTTTGGGGTCCAGAAAATTTCCTTTTTGGGGTATATTTTTTCTCCCTCTTCCATTGAGATGGATCCCGTCAAGGTGCAAGCTATTTGTGACTGGACTCAGCCCTCCTCTCTTAAGGGTCTTCAGAGATTTTTGGGCTTTGCCAACTTTTACCGCCGATTTATTGCTGGTTTTTCGGATGTCGTTAAACCACTGACTGATTTGACCAGACAAGGCGCTGATGTTGCTAATTGGTCCCCTCATGCTGTAGAGGCCTTTCAGGAGCTTAAGCGCCGTTTTGCCTCTGCCCCTGTGTTGCGTCAGCCTGATGTGAATCTGCCTTTTCAGGTTGAGGTTGACGCTTCGGAGATCGGAGCTGGGGCAGTGTTGTCGCAGAAAGGTTCCGACTGCTCCGTCATTAGGCCTTGTGCCTTCTTTTCTCGCAAATTTTCGCCCGCAGAGCGGAATTATGATGTTGGGAATCGGGAGCTTTTGGCCATGAAGTGGGCTTTTGAGGAGTGGCGCCATTGGCTCGAGGGGGCTAGGCATCAGGTGGTGGTATTGACTGACCACAAAAATTTGATTTATCTTGAGACTGCCAGACGCCTGAATCCTAGACAGGCGCGCTGGTCTTTATTTTTTTCTCGCTTTAATTTTGTGGTGTCATACCTACCGGGTTCTAAGAATGTTAAGGCAGATGCCCTTTCTAGGAGTTTTGACCCGGACTCTCCTGGTAATTCTGAACCCACAGGTATCCTTAGGGAGGGAGTAATTTTGTCGGCCGTTTCTCCTGATCTGCGGCGGTCCTTGCAAGAGTTTCAGGCGGACAGACCGGATCGTTGTCCGCCTGATAGACTGTTTGTTCCGGATGATTGGACCAGCAGAGTCATCTCTGAGGTACATTCTTCTGCATTGGCAGGTCATCCCGGAATTTTTGGTACCAGGGATTTGGTGGCAAGATCCTTCTGGTGGCCTTCCCTGTCACGAGATGTGCGAGTCTTTGTGCAGTCATGTGACGTTTGTGCTCGGGCCAAGTCTTGTAGTTCTCGGGCTAGCGGACTGCTGTTGCCCTTGCCTATTCCTAAGAGGCCTTGGACACACATCTCGATGGATTTTATTTCAGATCTGCCTGTTTCCCAGAAGATGTCTGTCATCTGGGTGGTCTGTGACCGTTTCTCTAAAATGGTCCATTTGGTTCCTCTGCCCAAGTTGCCTTCTTCTTCTGAGTTGGTTCCTCTGTTTTTTCAGAATGTTGTCCGATTGCACGGTATTCCTGAGAATATTGTTTCTGACAGAGGTACCCAATTTGTGTCTAGATTTTGGCGGGCATTCTGTGCTAGGATGGGCATAGATTTGTCTTTTTCATCTGCTTTTCACCCTCAGACTAATGGCCAGACCGAGCGGACTAATCAGACCCTTGAGACATATCTGAGGTGTTTTGTCTCTGCTGACCAGGATGATTGGGTTGCTTTTTTGCCATTGGCAGAGTTCGCCCTCAATAATCGGGCCAGTTCTTCCACCTTGGTGTCCCCGTTTTTCTGTAATTCGGGGTTTCACCCTCGATTTTCCTCCGGTCAGGTGGAATCCTCGGATTGTCCTGGAGTGGATGCGGTGGTGGAGAGATTGCATCACATCTGGGGGCAGGTTATGGACAATTTGAAGTTGTCCCAGGAGAAGACTCAGCGTTTTGCCAACCGTCATCGTCGTGTTGGTTCTCGGCTTTGTGTTGGAGATTTGGTGTGGTTGTCTTCTCGTTTTGTCCCTATGAGGGTCTCTTCTCCTAAGTTTAAACCTCGGTTCATCGGCCCTTATAGAATATTGGAGATTCTTAATCCTGTTTCTTTCCGTTTGGACCTCCCTGCGTCCTTTTCCATTCATAACGTTTTTCATCGGTCGTTATTGCGCAGGTATGAGGTACCTGTTGTACCTTCAGTTGAGCCTCCTGCTCCGGTGTTGGTTGAGGGTGAGTTGGAGTACGTTGTGGAGAAAATTTTGGACTCTCGTGTTTCCAGACGGAAACTCCAGTATCTGGTCAACTGGAAGGGTTACGGCCAGGAGGATAATTCTTGGGTCAATGCATCTGATGTTCATGCTTCTGATCTTGTTCGTGCCTTCCATAGGGCTCATCCTGGTCGCCCTGGTGGATCTGGTGAGGGTTCGGTGCCCCCTCCTTGAGGGGGGGGTACTGTTGTGAATTTGGATTCTGGGCTCCCCCGGTGGCCGCTTGTGGAATTGGACTTGTCATCCTCTTTCCTGTTTCACCTGGTTCCATCAGTAGTGGGTGTCGCTATTTAAGCTCATTTCTCTGGTGGTTTCTTGCCGGTCAACAATGTTATCTGATGCCTCTCAGTGCTTGTTCCTGCTTCTAGACAACTTCTAGATAAGTTGGACTTTTGTCCATGTTTTGTTTTGCCTATTTGTTCCAGTTCACAGCTGAAGTTTTGTTACTGTGTCTGGAAAGCTCTCGTTGATCAGGGATTGCTACTCTGGCGTTATGAGTTAATGCCAGAGTTTAAGGTAATCTCTGGATGGTGTTTTGTTAGTGTTTTTCTGCTGACCATGAAAGTATACTATCTGTCTTCTGCTATCTAGTAAGCGGACCTCAAATTTGCTAAGACTATTTTCCTGCTGCGTTTGTTGTTTCATCTGAACTCACCGTCATTATATGTGGGGGGCTACTGTCTTCTTTGGAATATTTCTCTAGAGGTGAGCCAGGTCTTATATTTCCCTCTGCTAGCTATTTAGGTCTTAGGCCAGAGCTGGGCATCTAGCGATAAATAGGAAATGCTACCTGGCTATTTCTAGTTGCGCGGCAGGCTTAGTTCATGGTCAGTATAGTTCCATCTTCCGAGAGCTTGTCCCTCTATAGGCTTGCTATGATCTCTGCCTGCAGAGATCATGACAGGAGCCCTGATACCTCATGCAACAGCTCAAACTATTTTTTCGAGCCACACTCAGGTGGCACAAACATCAGTTTCGTAGCCTACTACTGGTAGAAAAATATAAGGATAGTAACACAGGTAATTGACTGAAAGTAAGCGCAGGCCAGTTGGGCTAGGAGCTCTACTGCTACAGGCAACACACATGAAGGAGAACCAACTTTGAGTGCAAACATTTCAAAAAATTATTGCCACACCACTATCAAATATAAGGGTTGGGGGTCACTTGGGGAATAGTGATCACAAAATAATAAGTTTTCATGTAACCTTTAATAAGATGGGTAGTAGGGGGGTGACAAGGACACTAAACTTCAGGAGGGCAAATTTCCAACGGATGAGAGAGGATCTTGGTGCAATTAACTGGGACGATATCCTGAGACACAAAAATACACAAAGAAAATGGGAGACATTTATTAGCATCCTGGATAGGACCTGTGCACAGTATATACCGTATGGGAATAAACATACTAGAAATAGGAGGAAACCAATATGGCTAAATAGAGCTGTAAGGGGCGCAATAAGGGACAAAAAGAAAGCATTTAGAGAATTAAAGGAAGTAGGTAGTGAGGAGGCATTAAATAAATACAGAAAATTAAATAAATTCTGTAAAAAGCAAATCAAGGCAGCAAAGATTGAGACAGAGAGACTCATTGCCAGAGAGAGTAAAAATAATCCCAAAATATTCTTTAACTATATAAATAGTAAGAAACTAAAAAATGACAGTGTTGGCCCCCTTAAAAATAGTCTGGGTGAAATGGTGGATGAGGATGAGGAAAAAGCCAATATGCTAAATGACTTTTTTTCATCAGTATTTACAAAAGAAAATCCCATGGCTGCCAATATGACTAGTGATAAAAATTCCCCATTAAATGTCACCTGCTTAACCCAGCAGGAAGTACAGCGGCGGCTAAAAATAACTAAAATTGACAAATCTCCGGGCCCGGATGGGATACATCCCCGAGTACTGCAGGAACTAAGTACAGTCATTGATAGACCATTATTTTTAATCTTTAAAGACTCCATAATAACAGGGTCTGTACCACAGGACTGGCGTATAGCAAATGTGGTGCCAATATTCAAAAAAGGGGCAAAAACTGAACTCGGTAATTATAGGCCAGTAAGCTTAACCTCTACTGTGGGTAAAATCCTGGAGGGCATTCTAAGGGATGCTATGCTGGAGTATCTGAAGAGGAATAACCTCATGACCCAGTATCAGCACGGGTTTACTAGGGACCGTTCATGTCAGACTAATTTGATCAGCTTCTATGAAGAGGTAAGTTCCGGACTGGACCAAGGGAACCCAGTGGACGTAGTATATATGGACTTTTCCAAAGCTTTTGATACGGTGCCACACAAAAGGTTGTTACATAAAATGAGAGTAATGGGGATAGGGGAAAATATGTGTAAGTGGGTTGAGAGCTGGCTCAGGGATAGGAAACAAAGGGTGGTTATTAATGGAGCACACTCGGACTGGGTCACGGTTAGCAGTGGGGTACCACAGGGGTCAGTATTGGGCCCTCTTCTTTTTAACATATTTATGTTAATGACCTTGTAGGGGGCATTCAGAGTAGAATTTCAATATTTGCAGATGACACTAAACTCTGCAGGGTAATCAATACAGGAGAGGACAATTTTATATTACAGGATGATTTATGTAAACTAGAAGCTTGGGCTGATAAATGGCAAATGAGCTTTAATGGGGATAAATGTAAGGTCATGCACTTGGGTAGAAGTAATAAGATGTATAACTATGTGCTTAATTCTAAAACTCTGGGCAAAACCGTCAATGAAAAAGACCTGGGTGTATGGGTGGATGACAAACTCATATTCAGTGGCCAGTGTCAGGCAGCTGCTACAAAGGCAAATAAAATAATGGGATGTATTAAAAGAGGCATAGATGCTCATGAGGAGAACATAATTTTACCTCTATACAAGTCACTAGTTCGACCACACTTAGAATACTGTGCACAGTTCTGGTCTCCGGTGTATAAGAAAGACATAGCTGAACTGGAGCGGGTGCAGAGAAGAGCGACCAAGGTTATTAGAGGACTGGGGGGTCTGCCATACCAAGATAGGTTATTACACTTGGGGCTATTTAGTTTGGAAAAACGAAGACTAAGGGGTGATCTTATTTTAATGTATAAATATATGAGGGGACAGTACAAAGACCTTTCTGATGATCTTTTTAATCATAGACCTGAGACAGGGACAAGGGGGCATCCTCTACGTCTGGAGGAAAGAAGGTTTAAGCATAATAACAGACGCGGATTCTTTACTGTAAGAGCAGTGAGACTATGGAACTCTCTGCCGTATGATGTTGTAATGAGTGACTCATTGCTTCAATTTAAGAGGGGACTGGATACCTTTCTGGAAAAGTATAATATTATAGGGTATATATATTAGATTCCTTGATAAGGCGTTGATCCAGGGAACTAGTCTGATTGCCGTATGTGGAGTCGGGAAGGAATTTTTTTCCCCATGGTGGAGTTACTCTTTGCCACATGGGGTTTTTTTGCCTTCCCCTGGATCAACATGTTAGGGCATGTTAGGTTAGGCTATGGGTTGAACTAGATGGACTTACAGTCTTCCTTCAACCTTAATAACTATGTAACTATGTAACTATGTAACTAAACTGTGTAAAGCAAATAACCCTTAGTAGTAGTTGATATTTTAGATAAAATTCACAAGTTTATTTAATTCAAATTAAAAACCATGAGACAGCTACACACAGATATACACAAAAACCACATAACCGTGCACTCTACATAGACCCTATTGATACAGCCTCTAATAAACTCCTACCTATCAGCGGAGGTTGGCACCCTAAACAAATATGCGAGATTGGCACCCCCGCTCACCGACGGCTGACCCTGTGACTCCTGATATATACCCTCTTAGAAGTGTCACAGATGCCTCCTCATATATACCAGACCGGAAAAGGAGATAGGCAGGATAAACCAGACCATGTATTATGTATCTATATCTTGGTCTTAATGTGTTAGGGTGAGATACACGGACTAAAACGATAGTACAAAAACAAAAACGTGCTCGTGCTTAACCCCTTAGTGACAGAGCCAATTTGGTACTTAATGACCGAGCCAATTTTTACAATTCTGACCACTGTCACTTTAAGAGGTTGTAACTCTGGAACGCTTTATCGGATCCCGCTGATTCTGAGATAGTTTTTTCATGACATATTGTACTTCAAGCTAGTGGTAACATTTCTTCGATATTACTTGCGATTATTTATGAACAAAAAGGAAATATGGCAAAAAATTTTAAAATTTTGCAATTTTCAAAATTTGTATTTTTATGCCCTTGAATCAGAGAGATATGTCACAAAAAAATAGTTAATAAAAAACATTTCCCACATGTCTACTTTACATCAGCACAATTTTGGAAACAAATTTTTTTTTTATTAGGGAGTTATAAGGGTTAAAAGTTGACCAGCAATTTCTCATTTTTACACCATGTTTTTTTTAGGGACCACATCACCTTTGAAGTCATTTTGAAGGGTCTATATGATAGAAAATAACCAAGTGTGACACCATTCTAAAAACTGCACCCCTCAATCTGCTCAAAACCACATTCAAGAAGTTTATTAACCCTTTACGTACTTCACAGGAACTGAAACAATGTGGAAAAAAAAATGAACATTTAACTTTTTTTTGCAAACATTTTACTTCAGAACCATTTTTTTAATTTTCACAAGTGTAAAAACAGAAATTTAACCACAAATTTTGTTGTGCAATTTCTTCTGAGTATGCCGATACCCCATATGTGGAGGTAAACCACTGTTTGGGCGCACCGCAGAGCTTGGAAGTGAAGGAGCACCGTTTGACTGTTTCAATGCAGAATTGGCTGGAATTGAGATCGGACGCCATGTTGCGTTTGGAGAGCCTCTAATGTGCCTAAACAGTGGAAACCCCCCACAAGTGACACCATTTTGGAAACTAGACCCCTTACGGAACCTATCTAGATGTGTGGTGAGCACTTTGAACCCCAAAGTGCTTCACAGAAGTTTATAACGTAGAGCCGTGAAAATAAAAAAATCGCATTTTTTCTACAAAAATTATCTTTTTGCCTCCAAATTTTTATTTTATCAAGGGTAACAGGAGAAAATGGACCCCAGAACTTGTTGTACAATTTGTCCTGAGTACGCCAACACCCCATATGTGGGGTAAACCACTGTTTGGGCGCATGGCTGAGCTCGGAAGCAAAGGAGCGCCAATTGACTTTTCAATGCAAAATTGACTGGAATTGAGATCGGACGCCATGTCGCGTTTGGAGAGCCCCTGATGTGCCTAAAAAGTAGAAACCCCCCAAAAGTGACCCCATTTTGGAAACTAGACCCCCCATGGAACTTATATAGATGTGTAGTGAGAACTTTAAATGCCCAAGTGCATCACGGAAGTTTATAATGCAGAGTCGTGAAAATAAAAAATATTATTTTTTTAACAAAAAAGATTTTTTAGCCCCCAAGTTTTTATTTTCACAAGGGTAACAAGAGAAATTGGACCCCAAAAGTTGTTGTCCAATTTGTCCTGAGTATGCTGGTACCCCATATGTGGGGGTAAACCACTGTTTGGGCACACGGCAGAGCTCGGAAGAGAAGGAGCGCCATTTTGGAATTCAGACTTTGATAGAATTGTCTGTGGGTGTTATGTTGCGTTTGCAGAGCCCCTGATGTACCTAAACAGTAGAAACCCCCCACAAGTGACCACATTTTGGAAACTAGACCCCATAAGGAACTTATCTAGATATGTGGTGAGAACTTTGAATGCTCAAGTGCTTCACAGAAGTTTACAATGCAGAGTAGTGAAAATAAAAAATATATATTTTTCCCACAAAAAAGATTTTTAGCACCCAAGTTTTTATTTTCACAGGGGTAACAGGAGAAATTGGGCCCCAAAAGTTGTTGTCCAATTTATCCCGAGTACGCTGATGCCCCATATGTGGGGGTAAACCACTGTATGGGCGCAAGGCAGAGCTCAGAAGGGAGGGAGCACCATTTGACTTTTTTAGCGCAAAATCGGCTGTCGTGTTTGGAGACCCCCTGATGTACCTAAACAGTGGAAACCCCCCAATTCTAACTCCAACCCTAACTCCAACACACCCCTAACCCTAATCTCAACCCGATCCATAATCCTAATCACAACCCTAATGATAATCACAGCCCTAACCCCAAAACAGCCCCAATCTCAACCCTAACCATAACCCTAATCAAAACCCTCAATCCAACACACCCCTAACCCTAATCTCAACCCTAACCTCAAACCTAACCCTAATCCCAATACACCCCTAACCCTAATCCCAACCCTAACCTTAACCCTAATCCCAAACGTAACCCTAATCCCAACCCTAATCCCAAACGTAACCCTAATTCTAACCCTAATCCAAACCCTAACCCTAATCCCAACTCTAACCCTAACTTTAGCCCCAACCCTAACTTTAGCCCCAACCCTAACCCTAATTTTAGCACCAACCCTAGCCCTAACCCTAACTTTAGCCCTAACCCTAAATTTAGCCCCAACCCTAACCCTAAATTTAACCCTAACCCTAGCCCTAACTTTAGCCCCAACCCTAACCCTAGCCCTAAAGCTACTTTCACACTTGCGTCGTGTGGCATCCGTCGCAATCCGTTGTTTTGGACAAAAAACGGATCCTGCAAATGTGCCCACAGGATGCCTTTTTTGCCCATAGACTTGTATTACCGACGGATGGCCACACGTCGCATCCATCGTGCACTGGATCCATTGTGTTTTGGCAGACCGTCATCACAAAAAAAGTTCAATGTAACCTTTTTTTTGTACATCGCGTCCGCCATTTCCGTGCATGCGTGGCCGTAACTCTGCCCCTTCCTCCTCAGGACATAGACTGGGCAGCGGATGCGTTGAAAAACTGCATCCGCTGCCCACGTTGTGCATAATTTTCACACCGTGCGTCAATACATCGGGCCGACGCATTGCGACCACCCCGTACCGACGCAAGTGTGAAAGAAGCCTAAGGCTTCTTTCACACTAGCGTCGTACTCGGCCCATCGCAGTGTGTCGGGCCGATGTACCGACGCTAGCGTTGTAAGCGCTGCACAACGGGTGCAGCGGATGCTGTTTTTTCAATGCATCCGCTGACCCATTGTGAGGTGCGGGGAGGCGGGGGCGGAGTTCCGGCCGCGCATGCGCGGTCGGAAATGGCGGACACGTCGCACAAAAAAAGTTACATGTAGTGTTTTTTTGTGCCGACGGTCCGCCAAAGCACGACGCATCCGTCGCACGACGGATGCGACGTGTGGCAATCCGTCGCAATGCGTCGCTAATGCAAGTCAATGGAGAAAAAACGCATCCTGCAAGCACTTTTGCAGGATGCGTTTTTTCTCCAACGACGCATTGCGATGGAAGCCAAAAAACGCTAGTGTGAAAGTAGCCTAACCCTAGCCCTAACCCTAACCCTAAATTTAGCCCCAACCCTAGCCCTAACCCTAGCCCTAACCCTAACCCTAGCCCTAACCCTAGCCCTAATCCTAACCCTAGCCCTAACCCTAACCCCAACCCTAATTTTAGCCCCAACTCGTCTCTCCTGCCGGCCGGCAGATGGCAGCAGATGGCGGGCGCACTGCGCATGCGCCCGCCATTTTCTTTCCCGAGGAGGAAGCCGGCCGGCAGGAGGAGACGCAGGAGGACCCAGGGACACCGGGTAAGTATGATAGGGTCCCCGAATCCCCCTATTTCTCTGTCCTCTGATGTGCGATCACATCAGAGGACAGAGAATTACAGATCGCTTTTTTTTTTTTTTTTTTGCGACCGCCGGTAAACGGTTAATTACCGGTGATCGCAACTCGGGGGTCGGTAGAAAACCCCCGAATCATGTTCTCTGGGGTCTCGGCTACCCTCGGCAACCGAGACCCCAGAGAAAATCCGACTCTGGGGGGCGCTATTCACTTTTTCCACAGCGCCGTTAATTAACGACGCTGTGGTTTAAGTACCCTTAGTGGCCGCCGTTAAAAGGCGTATCGGCGGTCGTTAAGGGGTTAAAAAACATATCTACACATATGCCATATGCCTACACATCAACATATCATGGCCTCCTGATGATCCGATGAGGTGAAACGCGTAGAGGCGTATTAATCATCATCTCCGATAAGTATTGTTTCTCACCCTCTGCTATTATGCTATAGTGTTAATGTAGCAGTCAGCTGTAGATCAGAGCTGACTATTGTTGGGATTACTGCCCTGCCTTTATATGCGTGTATACATTAAGTGGTTAATATTAGTCTGAGGACCATCACTAGTTTATAAATAGGGTGTCCCAGGGTCAGCCAGCGTGGAGTGGGGGCGCCGCATCCACTGTCAAGTAGGGCGCCAACCCCCACTGCTAGGCAGGTGTATATCAGCAGGGGTCAGAGGTAGTGAGATTTATATGTTTTTTAAGCACAAGCACGTTTTTGTTTTTGCACTATTGTTTTAGTCCGTGTATCTCACCCTAACATATTAAGACCAAGATATAGATACATAATACATTGGTCTGGTTTATCCTGCCTATCTCCTTTTCCGGTCTGGTATATATGAGGAGGCATCTGTGACACTTATAAGAGGGTATATATCAGGAGTCACAGGGTCAGCCATCGGTGAGCGGGGGCGCCAATCTCGCATATTTGTTTAGGGTGCCAACCTCCGCTGATAGGTAGGAGTTTATTAGAGGCTGTATCAATAGAGTCTATGTAGAGTGCACGGTTATGTGGTTTTTGTGTATATCTTTGTGTAGCTGTCTCATGGTTTTTAATTTGAATTAAATAAACTTGTGGATTTTATCTAAAATATCAACTACTACTAAGGGTTATTCGCTTTACTAAATTCATTGGTTTTTGACTCTTCTAGCTACTTGTAGTAGCTTATGGGTATTATACCACACCACTAAACTGGCATATATTTCCCCAGAGTAGAAATAGTATAATGGAACTCTGACACGCCTTCCACTACATGTAACCAATCAGATGGAGACCCAACTTGGAGTTTCCACATCTCAAAAAATTATTGCCACCACACTTGGCATCAATTTCCACAGAGTAGAAACAGAACAATGGGCCTCTGATACCCCTTCCACTACAGGCAATCCAACAGATTTAAACCCAACTTGGAGTCTTCAAATTTCAAAAAATGTTTGTAACATCAGCAACATTAGCAACAGCAGGCACAGAAGCCACGATAAAGGTGTCACAGACTGCAATAAAGCAAGATCAATGCATGACACTAAAAATGACACTATCGCATAGTCTGCGAAGTCTGCGCCTGGGGAGCAAAAGTCATTGGAGATCCATAACTTGTTCATTTTGATGAAAGTTAGGTTGTCTACACTTTCAGGGGACAGCCATATGCGCTTATCCATGAGGACACCACCTGCAACGCTGAAGTCATGCTCTGAGAAAAGGCTGACTTCCAAGCATGACCAAACCTCCAAGGCATGACAAGCAAGCTCAAGCCACTCTTCCATTTTTGAAATCCAAAATGTAAAAGGGTCCAAGTTCCCCCTGATGGCATTGATATTGAGATCGAGATACTCCTGCACCATCCTCCCCAGTCGTTCACAATGTTTCAGACTTGTACTCTTTCTGCTTTTGCACGGGCTGGTCTAAAAAATGTGTGAAATGACTCACAGAAATTGCTTATGCCACTTACACTGCTGCTGCTGCTAATGTTTTAGTGTTATTGACGATGTTTCTGGAGTTGGAAGTCTATAACTGCAAAGCACACTGTGTACCTCATTGCTGTCCTGGGGAAGACCACTCATAAAATTGTCTACAAGCTTGTTTCGATACTTTATCATGCATGCGTCCCTTTCCAAGGGAAGCATTTGGCAAAATGTACTATTGTACCATGGATCTAACAGAGTGGTAACTCAGTAGTCAGCATTATTTCTAATCCTAACAATATGGGCATCATATTGCAGATAGTGTAGCAAAAAGGAGCTCATGTGTCGGGCGCTTCTATTAGGTCCAACTCCATGTTGTGTTCTTGGCAGGGTAACACTCAAGCTTACTTCCTCTGTTCCCTCCGCCCAACTACGGACAACAGAGAGAGGATCATTATCCTCTTCATCTCCTGACTCTTGTGCTCCCATCACCTCTTCCTTCTTGTGCTCATCCATTTGTTCCTCGACTCCTGCACCTTCAGTAACAGTTTGTATGGTACCATGAGCCCCCTCAATCACTGCAATCCACCCTCCCATAGCACCTGCCTTTGCCTCGACATTCTGGAACTTTGAGAAATTGTTTTCTCTCCTGCATCCTCCTCTGCTTTCACCTCTTCTTCTGGGACCACCATCTCTTCATTAGAGATGAGTGGATATGTTTGAAAAAACTATCGCCAAACGTAAATTTGGCACAAATATGGCACATTCGGATTCGTGATCAGACAATTTCGTGATCAAAATTTCATAAATTTGTGAAAAATCAGTAACATTCTGTAAAAAGTGTGGGAAAATATTTGCGTTGCCACTAAAGTATTTTGAGCACCTTGGCTAGGATAGTGGTGGTTGTGTATGATGAACATGGGGCACCTGTTTTAATGAGGGTAGGGGGTGGGGAGAACTCAGACGAGTGGCATGCTTGTAAAAAAAATTCTAACTTTGTGTGCACATTGTGTCTAGCCAATCAGTGCACAGGAAACATCCACAATGTCCAGGCCCCTTGGCTTGTGTCATTGGCTGCTGAAATCACATGTCTCTCTCTATATAAAGAGCGGACATCTTGTCTTGGCACCATTTTGCCATTAGCACAGCACAGAGAGGCTAATCCTGACACTGAGCCTGGGTGATGATAGATTTTAACTAGTTAGCTAGGTGATTGTTTCTAAGTCAGATAGTTTTGATAGCTAGTGTCCTGTGTTTCTGTGAAATTGAAATTCCAGCAGATTTTTTTTTTGCAATTACTGAGGTCCACAGACAAAGACAGGAGGGCACATTTCATACAAGTGTTATGCACTGCTTCAATAGTGCGTCATGCACGAGTAGACCTTTCTAAATCTTATTTTTTCAAAAAACATAGAAAGCATATACCAAATTAGAATAAAAATATACATTTTTATTACAATACATGATTAAAATACAAAAAAATAGGTAGGGACATGGTTGCAAACCTAACCACTTACAAATGAATGCTGAAAATAATTTTGGCTAGTGCTGAATAGTTCACCACAATTTAGAAAAATATATACATATATATATATATCTGACATAGTGTCTGACCAAATAAATTATAGAAATACAATACCATGTTCCTACCTTTTAATCATGTATTGTAATAAAAATTTACATTTTTATTCTAATTTGGTATATGCGTCCTATGTTTTTTTGATAGGTTACATTGAGATTGGAGGTGACAATACATCTAGGCCATTTTCTCTTTTTTGGTTTATCTTATTTTTTCAGTTGCTGAATGTGACACAGCATGCCATATCTCACCTTGTCATTTAGTGGTGGTGAAATTGTTCTGTGATTTGCGCTGTTGCACAATAAAAAAATATATTTTTGGCAGTTGCTAACAGGAATCAGCACACCATATCTCACCTTGTCATTTAGTGGTGGTGACATTGTGATTTGAGATATTAGGCAGTAAAAAACAATTGGGGGCAGTAGCTAACGTGATTCACCACACCATATCTAACCCTGTCATTAAGTGTCAGTGAAATACAGCTCATGCAGAGTAAAAAAACAACAATTTTTTTCTGTTACAAATGTGATACAGCACACTATATCCCACCTTGTCATTTAGATGGCAGTGAAATTCAGCTGTGTGCATAGCTCATGCAGAATAAAGCAAAAAAAATTCTGTTACAAATGTGATACAGCACTCCATATCCCACCTTGTCATTTAGTGGATGTAAAATTCAGCTGTGTGCATAGCTCATGCAGAGTAAAAAAGACAAACAATTTTTTTCTGTTACAAACATGATACAACATGCCACCTACTCATTTTGTGGCTGTGAAATTCAGCTGTATTCAGCACTATATTTTGGAGTGTGGGAAGAAAAATGAGTACTCGGAAGAAACCCTTGCAAACACGGGGAGAACATACAAACTCTTTGCAGATGCTGTCCTTGGTGGGGTTGAAACCCAGGAATCCAGCGCTGTTAATGTTTTTGCATTGACGACTCAACGTTCCCGGGGTTGGAAGCCTATCACTGTGATGCACACTGTGTTCATTGCTGTCTTGGGGAAAACCACTGTCAAGATTGTCTTCAAGCATGATTTGATACTGCAGCATGGGTGTGTATCCTGGATCGAACAGACTGGCAACCAAATAGTCAGCATTATTTTGAAAACTAACAATATGGGCAACAATCATGTTGCAGGTAGTGCTGCAAGAAGGCGCTCATGGGCCAGTCTCTTTCAGGAGGTCCAAGTCAATAGTGTGTTGATGGTCAGAAAACACTCAAGCTTGCTTCCTCCATCCCCTCCTGGCCACAGACAACAGAGAGGGAAATCATTATCCTCTTCATCTCTTAACTGTTACATGTTCATCTCTTCTTCCTCCTCATCCTTTTCCATTTGTTTCTCACATGGCAGCTGCCTGTGACATAATAAATCTGAACTTAGAGTTATTGTTAACCCTTCCATATCCTCATCTGCTTCTTCCACTTCCCCTTGTATCACTACCATCTCCTCCTGCAAACTATTTAAAGTATTCTCCAGCATGTAGCTGGCCGGAATAGTGATGCTGATGATGTCATTGTCAGTGCTAACCATCTTAGTAGCCATTTCGAAAACGTGCAGACGGGTGCAGAAGTCCTCCTTCATCTGTGTTCACTATGCAAGTGTGAAATGCACAACCGCCGTACTGCGTTGGTCCAGGCAATGCAAATTTCATACTGCTCCAGGTCTCAGCGCTGCTGCCAGACCCACAGGAACATGTGCAAAGTTGAATTGCATGGAGTCATCTCATCCCATATCAACCAGTTAACCGGTATGCCAAAAGATCTCTATACCAACTTAAGTGGTAAGGTGAAAGTGAGCACACAACACCAATGGTTTCTGCATCAGTGCATCCAGGCTGGAACAGTGGTGGAGAAATTTCTGTACCATCAGGTTGAAGATGTGAGCCATGCAAGGCACGTGTGTGATGTTGCCCCGGCATAAGGCCGCCAACAGGTTTGTACCATTATCGCATGCGGCCTTTCCCTGCTCCAGGTTCAGTGAAGATAGCCATTGCTCAAACTCAGCATGGATAGCTGTCCACAACTCTTGATCTTTATGACTGTGATCTCATAGGCATATTAATTCAAATGCTGCCTGATTGTGGTGAGCAATAGCTGTGCAGTACGGATCTGGGGAGGATTGTCTTTGCAGTGTTGGAAAGTGTGTCTCATTAAGGCAGGGGTTGAGGATGCAGGTGGAGGCCTCAGAGGAGGTGGAGGAGGGAGAAGCACTGCAGGAAGTGTAAGAGGGCCTCGCCTCACTTGACTTTCCCCTCTCTAGTCCTTCCTTAATGCATCAGCCAGGGTCATCTTTCTGGCTAATTGGTATGTGGATGCCTCCTCTCTGTACCAGTCATTGTACTGGCTGCGCTCATACAATATAGGATCCAATTTAAACTACTTGCTTTCACCCACAAAGCTCTTCACAGTGTGGCACCCCCCCTATATCTCCTCCCTCATTCCTATTTATCAGCCTACCCACTCATTACGCTCTGCAAGTGACTTTCGACTAACATCGACACTAATCTCTTCCTCACACTCCTGACTCCAAGACTTTTCAAGAGTTGCACCAACCCTCTGGAATTCTCTACCCCAAGAAATTAGTACTAAACACAACTTACACAGTTGAAGACGTTCCCTAAAAGCACAACTGTTTAAGGCGGCCTATCATGTTCCCTAATCAAAGTCTTTTTAATATATAGCCCATTCTCTACTTCTCGGAATAGAATTTGCCATCAAACTCCACTGTACCCAAAAGCACTACAAATTTTGGCTGGTGACTACCTCAGCCAGCCTTTTTCTACCCCCCATTTTCTCAAGATGGCTGGACCATCATTGTAAGTAAGCACCTGTACTTTGTGACCCCTACCCCATTGCAGATTGTAAGCTGTTATGGGCAGTGTCATCATTATCTTTACATTAATTATTGTATTATCGTTAACTTTGTTATGACTGTTGCATATGAACTGTTGAATTGTAAAGCACTGCAGAATATGTAAATAAAGATTATTATTGTAATTATTATTATTAAATACAGAGGTTTGTCCCACAAGCCCTGAGGATTCTACTACTTGGTGTCTGGTGACACCACTGTCTAGTGCTTTTGTTAACCATCCCCTGGTGTGTAGTAGCTAACTAGCATCACAGGTAGTTCTGAAGTGGCCAGCAATGAGTCCATATCTAAATCCGATTGTACACCTGTGGAGAAATCTTCAAATATGAAAGACCTGGAGAAGTTTGCATAAAAAGAGTGGTCCAACATTCCAGTTGAGAGGTGTAAGTAACTTGTTGATGTTTATAGGAAGTGATTGATTGCAATTATTTATTTCAAAGAGTGTGGAACCAAATATTAAGTTAATGGTGCCAACAATTTTACTTGTCCATTTTTTCTCTGTTTCTTTGTGTAGTTCCAAAACACATAAAATAAATAAACATGTGTAATTAAAATAATTTTCTGGGAGAAATATTTTATTTTCTGGAACAATTTTAAGGGTGTCAACACTTTCGCCCATGACTGTATGATAAAACATGAAAAAAAAAATACAAATGAGGTGAAATTGTAAAAATAAATAAAATCTGTAATTGTTTTTTGGCTTTCAATTTTACAGCGAATATTGGGTAGGAAAATAATTTTGTAACATGATTCTCCAAATCTATATATAAAAGAGGCATTGTGATTACTCGCTAATCCCGCCCCCTGCACAGTAGCTCCTCCCCCACCACATCACCACACATAATCCTGCCCCTCACCCCATTACCACACACAATCCGCACCACATCACCACACACAATCCCACCCCCAAGACATCACCACACATAATCCCGCCCTCCACCACATCACCACACATAATCCCACCCCTCACCACATCACCACACATAATCCCACCCCCCACCACATCACCACACATAATCCCGCCCCCACCACATCACCACACATAATTACACCCCCCACCACATCACCACACATAATCCCGCCCCCCACCACATCACCACACATAATCCTGCAACCACCTCATCACCACACATAATCCCACCCCCACCACACCACCACTAGTGTTGAGCGATACCGTCCGATACTTGAAAGTATCGGTATCGGATAGTATCGGCCGATACCCGAAAAGTATCGGATATCGCCGATACCGATACCCGATACCAATACAAGTCAATGGGACACCAAGTATCGGAAGGTATCCTGTATGGATCCCAGGGTCTGAAGGAAAGGAAACTCTCCTTCATGCCCTGGGATCCATATTAATGTGTAAAATAAAGAATAAAAATAAAAAATATTGATATACTCACCTCTCCGACGCAGCCTGGACCTTACCGATGTAACCGGCATCTTCCGTTCCTAAGAATGAGCGCTTGAAAGACCTTAGATGACGTCGCGGCTTGTGATTGGTCGCGTGAGCGGTCACGTGACCGCCACGCAACCAATCACAAGCCACGACGTCATCTAAGGTCTTTCAAGCGCTTGAAAGACCTCAGATGACGTCGCGGCTTGTGATTGGTCGCGTGGCGGTAATGTGACCGCTCACGCGACCAATCACAAGCCGAGACATCATCTAAGGTCTTTCAAGCGCTCATTCTTAGGAACGGAAGATGCCGGTTACATCGGTAAGGTCCAGGCTGCGTCGGAGAGGTGAGTATATCAATATTTTTTATTTTTATTCTTTATTTTACACATTAATTTCGATCCCGATCCCGATTCCCGATTTCACAAAAGTATCGGATCTCAGTATCGGAATTCCGATACAGCAAATATCGTCTGATACCCGATACTTGCGGTATCGGAATGCTCAACACTAATCACCACACATAATCCCACCCCCACCACATCACACATAATCCCGCCCCACCATATTACAGATAATCCCACCCCCCACCACATTCCCACACATAATCCCGCCCCCCCACCACATCACCACACAATCCTGCCCCCCAACACATCACCACACAATCCCGCCCCCCATCCATCACCACACATAAACCTGCCCCCCACCACATTACCACACATAATCCCACCCCTCAGCACATTACCACACATAATCCCGCCCCCTCACCACATTACTACAGATAATCCCCCCCACCACATTACCACACATAATCCCGCCCCCCACCACATTACCACAGATAATTCCGCCCCCCCACCACATTACCACACAGAATCCCACCCCCCACCACATTACTACACATAATCCCGCACCCACCACATCACCACACATAATCCCGCCCCCCACCACATTACCACACATAATCCCACCCCCCACCACATCACTACAGATAATCCTGCCCCCAAACACATTCCCACACATAATCCCGCCCCCCACCACAATACCACACATAATCCTGCCCCCTCACACATTACTACAGATAATCCCCCACCACATTACCACACATAATCCCGCCCCCCACCACATTACCACACATAATCCCGCCCCCCACCACATTACCACACATAATCCCGCCCCCCACCACATCACTACAGATAATCCTGCCCCCAACCACATTCCCACACATAATCCCGCCTCCCACCACATTACCACACATAATCCCACTTCCCACCACATTACCACACATAATCACACCCCCCACCACATTACCACACTTAATCCCGCCCCCCACTACATTACCACACATAATCCTGCCCACCACCACATCACCACACATAATCCCGCCCCCCCACATTACCACACATAATCCCACCCCCACCACATCACTACAGATAATCCTGTCCCCATAACATTACCACACATAATCCCGCCCCCCACCACATTACCACACTTAATCCCACCCCCCACCCCATCACCACACATAATCCCGCCCCCCAACCCATCACCACACATAATCCCGCCTCCCACCACATCACCACACATAATCCTGCCCCCCACATCACCACACATAATCCCACACCCCCACCACATTAACACACAAAATCCCCCCCCCACCACAGCACCACACATAATCCCACCCCCCACCACATTACCACAGATAATACCGCCACCCACCACATTACCACACATAATTCCACCCCCCGACCACATTACCGCACATAATACCACCCCCACCACATTACCACACATAATCCCGCCCCCCCACCACATTACCACACATAATCCCGCCCCCCACCACATTACCACACATCATCCAGCCCCCACCACATTACCACACATAATCCCGCCCCCCTCGACATTACCACACATAATCCCGCCCCCCAACACATTACCACACATAATCCCGCCCCCCACAACATTAACACACATAATCCCACCCCCTACCACATTACCACACATAATCCCACCCCCCACCACATTACACACATAATCCCGCCCCCCACCACATTACCACACAAAATCTCACCCCCCCCACCACATCACCACACATAATCCCACCCTTCCACCACATTACCACAGATATTCCCGCCCCCCACCACATTACCTCACATAATCTCGCCCCCCACCACATTACCACACATAATCCCGCCCCTCACCACATTACCACACATAATCCTGCCCCCCAACACAGCACCACACATAATCCTGCCCCCCACCACATTACTACACATAATCCTGCCCCACCACATTACCACACATAATCCCGCCGACCCACCACATTACCACACATAATTCCGCCTCCCCACCATGTCACCACACATTATCCCGCCCCTCCACCACACATAAAAATATCAAAATATCACCAAACATAATACTGCCCCCCACCACATCACTACACATAATCCCGCCCCCCCACCACATTACCACACATAATCCCGCCCCCCCAACACATTACCATACATAATCCCGCCCCCACCACATTACCACAGATAATCCCGCCCCCCACCACATTACCACACATAATCCCGCCCTCACCACATTACCATACATAATTCCGCCCCCACCACATTACCACACATAATCCCACCCCCCACCACATTAACACACATAATCCCGCCCCCCACCACATTACCAAACATAATCCCACCCCCTCCACATTACCACACATAATCCCGCCCCCCACCACATTACCACACATAATCCCATCCCCCTCCACATTACTGCACATAATCCCGCCCCCCCACCTCATTACCACACATAATCCCACCCCGCACCACATTACCACACATAATCCCACCCCCCACCACATTACCACACATAATCCCACCCCCACCACATTACCACACATAATCCCGCCCTCCACCACATTACCACACATAATCCTGCCCCCCACCACATCACCACACGTAATCCTGCCCCCCCACCACATTACCACACACAATCCCGACCCCCACCACATCACTACAGATAATCCCGCCCCCACCACATTACCACACATAATCCCACCCCCCACCACATTACCACAGATAATCCCACCCCCCACCACATTACCACACATAATCCCACTCCCCACCACATTAAAACACATAATACCACCCCCCACCACATTACCACACATAATCCCACCCCCCAACCACATTACCACACATAATCCCACCCCCCACCACATTACCAAACATAATCCCACCCCCCACCACATTACCACAGATAATCCTGCCCCCTAACACATCACCACACATAATCCCACCCCCACCACATTACTACACATAATCCTGCCCCCACCACATTACCACACATAATCCCGCCGACCCACCACAATACCACACATAATTCCGCCCCCCCACCACGTCACCACACATAATCCCGCCCCTCCACCACACATAATCCCGCCCTCCCACTACATCACCACACATAATCCCGCCCCCCACCACATAACCACACATAATCCCGCCCCCCAGCACATCATCACACATAATCCTGCCCCCCACCCCATTACCACACATAATTTTGCCCCCCCACCCCATTACCACACATAATTTCACCCCCCACCCCATTACCACATGTAATCCCGCCCCCCACCACATCACCACACATAATCCCTCCCTCCCACCACATCACCACACATAATCCCGCCCCCCACCACATCACCACACATAATCCCGCCCCTCAGCACATCATCACACATAAAACCCCCCCACCCCAATACCACACATAATTTCGCCCCCCCACAAGATTACCACACATAATCCCGCCCCCCTACCACAGTACCACACATAATCCTGCCCGCAACACATCACCACACTATTGTTATTAACTTCATTTTAATTTAATTTACCACCTGCGTAAGCGCTATTGAATGTTGTCATTATTTACTTTAGTTTAATCACAAGCAGCGTTAATTATATAGCAATGAGCATACTGAGCGTTAGCTGGCTGGAAAGATCTAGTAATAATAATAATGGCCATAACAAACTTATTTACCGCATTTTGCGGACCATCAGACACACGGCAAATTTTGGGAGGAAAATAGGAAACTTTTTTTAAAAAAAATTGTGGTGCGTTTTACAGTTCACTTTTACAATAGCTTACTGGGGGGATCTGCTGAGGTGGAGTGGGGTCCCAGGAGACAGAGTCACTACTGCAGGAAGCTGGTGGTTGATGTGGGGCAATGTTACGGGCCCCGGGAAGGGAGGAGGAAATCTTCAACAGTGCAAGGCTGCTGTGGCTCCAGTCATTCAAAAAATGTCATCATTCCACACATTTCCCATCCTTTTCACTGCAGTGGACTTCGGGAAAATGGCGACATGAAGTAGCACATGCGCAGATTGAGATTATGGTAGACAAAATATTTGGAGACGAGATCTCAGCCGTTGAGATCTCAGTCTACGTATCCACCACCTCCGGGGGCCATTTTCCAAAGTTCATTTTCTGGGAGCCTATTGCAGCTTTGCACCATTGAGCACCCCCCTCCTCCTAGCTTGGGGCCCGCAGCATCGCCCCACACATGCCGCAGTCACCAGCTTCCTGTAGCAGTGACCTTGCCTCCTTGGACCAGCAGTGCCTCCCGGTAAGTTATATTCAGATTATAAGATGCACCCCATTTCCCAAAAAAATTTTTTGGGAAAAAGTGTGTCTTATAATCCAAAAAATAGGGTAGTTTATTTTACAATTTAAGTTGTTTTAAAAAAAATTTAAACTGTGCAAAACAAACAAAAAATTGGTTTCTGTTGCCATTTTCTGAGACCCATAAACTTTTTTATATTTCAATTCTTGGAGCTATAAAAGGTCTTTTTGGCAATTTGGTGGTATGATTCTTTTTCTTTTCATTAACACATGTATAACTAAACAGTTTTATATTTTCGTAGACTGGACTTTTACTTTTATGAATATAGCAATACTGAATATGCTTTGTTTTACTTTTTCTAACCTTTTTTTATTTACATTTCATTTTTTAGTCACTATATGAACTCTGCCGAGCAGCACAGTTCTTTAGCCCACCCTACACTCTCTAACCGGCTCCATGATCAATACATTCATGGAGTATTAAGGTGTTGAATTTGAATTTACATTTTCCAGCTCCAGCTTGGAGTTTCTCCCTAAATCTCCTATAATATGAAATTACTCTAATCTGTAAATCACCATACAGAGTATAGTATAATCTGCAAATAATGATGTTATATATACAGGTGCCTCTCCCAAAAATAGAATATCATCAAAAAACTAATTTATTTCTGTTCTTCCATACCAAAAGGGAAAATCATATATTATATAGAGTCATTACAAACAGAGTGATCTATTTCAAGTGTTTATTTCTGTTAAAGTTGATGATTATGACTTACAGCCAATGAAAACCCAAAAGTCATTATCTCAGAAAATTAGAATAAATAACAAACAACACCTGCAAAACCTGCTTCTTAAATGTTTAAAAAGGTCCATTGGTCTCTTTCAGCAGGCTCCACAATCATGGGGAAGACTGCTGACTTGACAGATGTCCAGAAGGCAGTCATTGACACACTCCACAAGGAGGGTAAGCCACAAAAGGTCATTGCTAAAGAAGATGGCTGTTTTACAGAGTCCTCTATCCAAGCATATAAGTTGAGTGGAAGGAAAAAGTGTGGTAAAAAAGGTGCACAAGCAACGGGATAACCGCAGCCTTGAAAGGCTGTTCAAAAATTTGGGCGACATTCACAAGGAGTGGACTGCTGCTGGAGTCATTGCTTCAAGAGCCACCACACACAAACGTATCCAGAACATGGGCTACAAATGTCGCACTCCTTGTGTCAAGCCACTGATGACCAATAGACAACACCAGAAGAGTCTTACCTGGATCAAGGAGAAAAATAACTGGACTGTCTCTCAGTGGTCCAAGGTGTTGTTTTCAGATAAGAGTCAATTTTGCATTTCATTTGGAAATCAAGCTTCCAGAGTCTGGAGGAAGAGTGGAGAGGCCGACAATCCAAGCTACTTGAGGTAAAGTGTGAAGTTTCCACAATCAGTGATGGTTTAGGGAGCCATGTCATCTGCTGGTGGAGGTCCACTGTGTTTTATCAAGACCAAAGTCATCACAGCCATCTACCATGAAATTTTAGAGCACTTCATGCTTCCCTCTGCTGACAAGCTTTTTGGAGATGGAAATTTCATTCTACAGCAGGACTTGTCACCAGTCCACACTGCCAAAATTATGAATACCTGGCTTAACAACAACAGTATCACCCTGTTTGATTGTCCAGCCAACTTGCCTGACCTTAACCCCATAGAGTAAGATGAGAGACACCAGACCCAACAATGCAGACAAGCTGAAGGCTGCTATCAAAGCAACCTAGGCTTCCATAACATCACCACAGTGCCACAGGCGATCACATCAGAGGAGAGAGAAATTAAATGCAAAAGCTGACTTTTTTTTGCGGCTGCTGTTATACATTTAATAATGGCTATCGCAACACCGGGTTGGTAAAAACCGAGCCGAATCATGTTCTCTGGGGTCTCAGCTACCTCGGGTAGCCGAGACCCCAGAGAAATTCTGACTCTGGGGGCGCTATATACGTTTTCCACAGTGCCGATTAACGGCGCTGTTGTCTAAGTACCCATAGCTGCCGCTGTTAAAAGTCATATCGGCGGTCGTTAAGGGGTTAAAGTAATTCTGATTAACCCCATATAAAAATGTTCAAGTAAGATCTTTACACTGTGTGCATAATTATTAGGCAATTAGTATTTTTGTGTTACAGTTCCAACAAAGTGGATGGGATTCATAGAAATACACTGCATAAACTGACCTGCACTGCGTTTTTGAAAGTCGCAACTTTCAATTTCTCTTGCTAATACAGGGTGGGCCATTTATATGGATATACCTAAATAAAGTGGGAATGGTTGGTGATATCAACTTCCTGTTTGTGGCATATTAGTATATGGGAGGGGAAAAACTTTTCAAGATGGTTGGTGACCATGGTGGCCATTTTGAAGTTAGCCATTTTGGATCCAACTTTATTTTTTTCAATGGAAAGAGGGTCATGTGACACATTAATCTTATTGATAATTTCACAAGAAAAACAATGGTGTGCTTTGTTTTACCGTAACTTTATTCTTTCATGAGTTATTTACAAGTTTATAACCACTTATAAAATGTGTTCAAAGCGCTGCCCATTGTGTTGGATTGTTAATGCAACCCTCTTCTCCTACTCTTGACACACTGATAGCAACACCGCAGAAGAAATGCTAGCACAGGCTTCCAGTATCCCTTGTTTCAGATGCTGCACATCTCTTATCTTCACAGCATAGACAATTGCCTTCAGATGACCCCAAAGATAAAAGTCTAAGGGGGTAGATTGGGAAACCTTGGTGGCCATTCAACTGGCCCACGATGACCAATCCATCTTCCAGGAAACTGTTCATGCAGGAATGCTCGGTCCTGACACCCAAGATGGTGCACGACCAATGCTATTTACAGGGTAAAGTAGTTTTCTCATAAAGACAGGAAAAGCCTTTTAACTGAATTCTGATTTAAAAATAATTAGTTAGTAACAGAATATTGTCTTGCTAATGATTGTTAGATCACCGCATGGCTCCAATGTAGATCTCAAAACCACAGATGATTGTGTATCACATAATATAACTTGCACAGTATTTTGATATCATATAATAAAGAAAACATAAAAAATTTCAATTACATTGTGTTTAAGGGTTGATGTTTCTCAATTGCGTAATTTTAGCTGAGGAAAGAAACTGAGAGCCAGTATTGCTGACATTGTATATGATTATGCTATCGTATGTCCTAAGAGACAGTGTAACATCTTTTAACAGCTCTCTGAAACCCAAGAACAGGTCAAAGGACACATTGTGAGGAAAGAAGTAAACACTGTTGTCTTTTTCATTAGTGAGAAACCCCAAAGAGCTATTTATTGAATAACCACAAATGTTCTATGTCAGACATAATTTATTCCATAGAATTATTCTCGGAATTATGTATAGTTATTATGAGCATTATGCTATGCAAGCTAGTTTTATTCTCATTCCTTATGCATTCTTCAATATATTCATATATACAGTGGGGAAAATTAGTATTTGATACACTGCTGATTTTGCAAGTTTTCCCACCTACAAAGAATGGAGAGCTCTGTAATTTTATCGTAGGTACACCTCAACTGTGACAGAATCTAAACATAAAATATGAGAAAATCACATTGCATGATATTTAAATAATAAAATTGTATTTTACTTCATGAAATAAGTATTTGATCACCTACGAACCAGCAAGAATTCTGTCTCTCACAGACTCGATAGTTTTTTTCTTAAGAAACCCTCTTCCTCTGAATTCATTACCTGTATTAATTGCACCTGTTTGAACTCTTTACCTATATAAAAGACACCTGCTCACACAATCAATCACTCTCCAACCTCTCCACCATTGCCAAGACCAAAGAGATGTCTATGTACACCAGGGATAAAAATTTAGACCTGCACAAGGTTAGGATGGGCTACTGGATAATAGGCAAGCAGCTTAGTGAGAAGGCAACAACTATTGGCACAATTATTAGAAAATGGAAGAAACACAAGATGACTATCAAACTTCCTCGGTTGGGGGCTCCATGCCAGATCTCGCCTTGTGGGTTAAGAATGATTCTGATAAAGGTCAGGAATCAGCCCAGAACTGCATTGGAGGATGTGGTCAATGAGGTGAAGCGAGTTGCAACCACAGTCTGAAACATTACCGTTAGTAACACACTATAATATCATGGATTAAAATCCTGCAGGGCATGCAAGATACCCCTGTTCATGCCAGCACATGTCCAGGCTCATTTGAAGGTCACCAATGACCATCTGTATGATACAGAGGAAGCAAGGGAGAAGGTCATGTGGTCAGATGAGAACAAAATAGAGCTTTTTTGGTATCAACTCCACTGGCCATGTTTAGAGGAAGAAGAAGGATGATTACAACCCGAAGAACACGATTCTACCAGTGAAGCATGTTGGGGAAACATCATACTTTGGGAGTGTTTTTCTTCAAATGGGTTAGGACAACTGCATTGTATTGAAGGACTGATGTATCACAGGATTTTGGCCAATCATGCTGGAAGAACTTGGCTGGTTCTTCCAGCATAGCAGTGACCTGAAATACACAACCAGGGCAACTAAGGAGTGGCTCTGTAAGAAGCATTTAAAGGTCCCGGAGTCGCTAAGCCAGTCTCCAGACCTGAACCCAATAGAAAATCTTTGGAGGGAACTGAGAGTCAATGTTGCCCAGCGATAGCCCTGAAACCTGAAAGATCTGGAGAAGATATCTATGGAAGAGTGGGGCAAAATCCCTGCTGCAATGTGTGTAAACTTGGTCAGGAAATGTTTGACCTCTGTAATTGCAAACAAAGTTCTGTTTTTCGTTTTTCTATTGTATCAAATAGTTATTTCATGCAATCTATATATATAATCGTCTAAGGGGTACTTCTGTCTGTTTGTCTGTCTGTTTGTCTGTCTGTCATGGAAATCCCGCATCGCTGATTGGTGAAGGGGTGGTGAAACAAGCCACTGGACCAGAACGTTTGGACTGATTTATCATGGACCAAGTTAATCTATCTTGGACTGTTGCTTTGGACTGAGTTTACATATGCTGCCAATGTCCAATTGAGTGCTGAGACCGAGCAGAGATGCTGCTAAGCCGTGACCAGGGTGATCCTCAGAACCGCCAGCTGATGACAAGTGAGGGGAGAACTAACCCTAGAAGCTTCTGCTAAATGGCGTATAAAGTGAGGCCCTGACCAGCTGCAGCAATAGAAGATGAAGGGACTCAGCCATGGACACCTGCACCCCCCTCACCCGTTGATTTAAAGAGATGAGGGGTTAATGTCATAAGGGCAGGGATAGATTATTTTTATGAGTCTGTCCTTTGGCCAACCAGGGGAAGCAGTGAAGACATCTTGGCCTTTAGGCAAGAGGATGAGGGCACAATAATCCCCGTGCTTTCCTTGCAACGTAGACCAATCTATATTTGTGGTCTAAAGAAGAAAAGAAGATTTCTGCAAAGACATTTCATTATTCCAGTACTTTTTGGTCCATTGTTTTGTTTTTTTGATTTTTTGATTTTTATGTCCATTGTTTTTTGTACCAGTTTTCTATTGGTAGCAAACAAATAAATATATAGGGAACAATGAAAAATGGTTTATGAAGAATTTGAATAGTTTAGTGGTAGGATAATTAATTAAAGTGATTGAAATCAGGGGTGGAATGTGTAGTATGTTATATATTTTTAATATGATTTCAACATTCCAATTAAATAATACGAATAATAGAGATATTGATTGGTTTTATTATATAATATACAGTATATATATATACAGTGGGGCAAAAAAGTATTTAGTCAGTCAGCAATAGTGCAAGTTCCACCACTTAAAAAGATGAGAGGCGTCTGTAATTTACATCATAGGTAGACCTCAACTATGGGAGACAAACTGAGACAAAAAAATCCAGAAAATCACATTGTTTTTTTATCATTTTATTTGCATATTATGGTGGAAAATAAGTATTTGGTCAGAAACAAAATTTCATCTCAATACTTTGTAATATATCCTTTGTTGGCAATGACAGAGGTCAAACGTTTTCTGTAAGTCTTCACAAGGTTGCCACACACTGTTGTTGGTATGTTGGCCCATTCCTCCATGCAGATCTCCTCTAGAGCAGTGATGTTTTTGGCTTTTCGCTTGGCAACACGGACTTTCAACTCCCTCCAAAGGTTTTCTATAGGGTTGAGATCTGGAGACTGGCTAGGCCACTCCAGGACCTTGAAATGCTTCTTACGAAGCCACTCTTTTGTTGCCCTGGCGGTGTGCTTTGGATCATTGTCATGTTGAAAGACCCAGCCACGTTTCATCTTCAATGCCCTTGCTGATGGATGGAGGTTTACACTCAAAATCTCACGATACATGGCCCCATTCATACTTTCATGTACCCGGATCAGTCGTCCTGGCCCCTTTGCAGAGAAACAGCCCCAAAGCATGATGTTTCCACCACCATGCTTAACAGTAGGTATGGTGTTTGATGGATGCAACTCAGTATTCTTTTTCCTCCAAACATGACAAGTTGTGTTTCTACCAAACAGTTCCAGTTTGGTTTCATCAGACCATAGGACATTCTCCCAAAACTCCTCTGGATCATCCAAATGCTCTCTAGCAAATTTCAGACGGGCCCGGACATGTACTGGCTTAAGCAGTGGGACACGTCTGGCACTGCAGGATCTGAGTCCATGGTGGCATAGTGTGTTACTTATGGTAGGCCTTGTTACATTGGTCCCAGCTCTCTGCAGTTCATTCACTAGGTCCCCCCGCGTGGTTCTGGGATTTTTGCTCACCGTTCTTGTGATCATTCTGACCCCACGGGGTGGGATTTTGCGTGGAGCCCCAGATCGAGGGAGATTATCAGTGGTCTTGAATGTCTTCCATTTTCTAATTATTGCTCCCACTGTTGATTTCTTCACTCCAAGCTGGTTGGCTATTGCAGATTCAGTCTTCCCAGCCTGGTGCAGGGCTACAATTTTGTTTCTGGGGTCCTTTGACAGCTCTTTGGTCTTCACCATAGTGGAGTTTGGAGTCAGACTGTTTGAGGGTGTGCACAGGTGTCTTTTTATACTGATAACAAGTTTAAACAGGTGCCATTACTACAGGTAATGAGTGGAGGAAAGAGGAGACTCTTAAAGAAGAAGTTACAGGTCTGTGAGAGCCAGAAATCTTGATTGTTTGTTTCTGACCAAATACTTATTTTCCACCATAATATGCAAATAAAATGATAAAAAAACAGACAATGTGATTTTCTGGATTTTTTTGTCTAAGTTTGTCTCCCATAGTTGAGGTCTACCTATGATGTAAATTACAGACGCCTCTCATCTTTTTAAGTGGTGGAACTTGCACTATTGCTGACTGACTAAATACTTTTTTGCCCCACTGTATATATACAGTGGGGCAAAAAAGTATTTAGTCATTCAGCAATAGTGCAAGTTCCACCACTTAAAAAGATGAGAGGCGTCTGTAATTTACATCATAGGTAGACCTCAACTATGGGAGACAAACTGAGACAAAAAAATTCAGAAAATCACATTGTCTGTTTTTTTATCATTTTATTTGCATATTATGGTGGAAAATAAGTATTTGGTCAGAAACCAAATTTCATCTCAATACTTTGTAATATATCCTTTGTTGGCAATGACAGAGGTCAAACGTTTTCTGTAAGTCTTCACAAGGTTGCCACACACTGTTGTTGGTATGTTGGCCCATTCCTCCATGCAGATCTCCTCTAGAGCAGTGATGTTTTTGGCTTTTCGCTTGGCAACACGGACTTTCAACTCCCTCCAAAGGTTTTCTATAGGGTTGAGATCTGGAGACTGGCTAGGCCACTCCAGGATCTTAAAATGCTTCTTACGAAGCCACTCCTTCGTTGCCCTGGTGGTGTGCATTGGATCATTTTCATGTTGAAAGACCCAGCCACGTTTCATCTTCAATGCCCTTGCTGATGGAAGGAGGTTTGCACTCAAAATCTCACGATACATGGCCCCATTCATTCTTTCATGTACCCGGATCAGTCGTCCTGGCCCCTTTGCAGAGAAACAGCCCCAAAGCATGATGTTTCCACCACCATGCTTTACAGTAGGTATGGTGTTTGATGAATGCAACTCAGTATTCTTTTTCCTCCAAACACGACAAGTTGTGTTTCTACCAAACAGTTCCAGTCTGGTTTCATCAGACCATAGGACATTCTCCCAAAACTCCTCTGGATCATCCAAATGCTCTCTAGCAAACTTCAGACGGGCCCGGACATGTACTGGCTTAAGCAGTGGGACACGTCTGGCACTGCAGGATCTGAGTCCATGGTGGCATAGTGTGTTACTTATGGTAGGCCTTGTTACATTGGTCCCAGCTCTCTGCAGTTCATTCACTAGGTCCCCCCACGTGGTTCTGGGATTTTTGCTCACCGTTCTTGTGATCATTCTGACCCCACGGGGTGGGATTTTGCGAGGAGCCCCAGATCGAGGGAGATTATCAGTGGTCTTGAATGTCTTCCATTTTCTAATTATTGTTCCCACTGTTGATTTCTTCACTCCAAGCTGGTTGGCTATTGCAGATTCAGTCTTCCCAGCCTGGTGCAGGGCTACAATTTTGTTTCTGGGGTCCTTTGACAGCTCTTTGGTCTTCACCATAGTGGAGTTTGGAGTCAGACTGTTTGAGGGTGTGCACAGGTGTCTTTTTATACTGATAACAAGTTTAAACAGGTGCCATTACTACAGGTAATGAGTGGAGGAAAGAGGAGACTCTTAAAGAAGAAGTTACAGGTCTGAGAGCCAGAAATCTTGATTGTTTGTTTCTGACCAAATACTTATTTTCCACCATAATATGCAAATAAAATGATAAAAAAACAGACAATGTGATTTTCTGGATTTTTTTTCTGTTTGTCTCCCATAGTTGAGGTCTACCTATGATGTAAATTACAGACGCCTCTCATCTTTTTAAGTGGTGGACCTTGCACTATTGCTGAATGACTAAATACTTTTTTGCCCCACTGTATATATATATATATATATATATATATATATATATATATATATATATATATATATATACTTAAACTTGTCCAGCCACATGTTAATTGTCCAAATGGTCAGTCTGAACAAAGGAATTTACATTTAGTGTACACTTTACACTTATCTTCAAAGATGAGAACCAATGGAATGGACTTGTTCCCATGAGATGGTATCATGTAAATGTTAATTAGACAGATACTTGTTAAGCCCAGAGGGATGCCAAGTGGTGTTCTTATCTATTTGCCCTGAAGGCTTCAGTACACATACCATGATATAGATCAAAAGCTTTCAGATAAGATTCAATGGTCAGTTTTAACATATAAATGGAAGTATTGCCTGAGACTAGACACAGAATCAGAGACACAGATTGGATGAGAGAGGACACATGTGGCTTGGCTGCTCTTGCTTCCTGGATGATCAGTGATGAACCCCTGCCATGCTAATGTAATGTATGACTTATGACTTTATTGATTATGTGCTATTTTTAGTGATTGTTTATATCTATTATCTTTTATTAAGTAAATTCATTTTAGTTTATTCAATTGTCGTGTGAGCATTTATTTATTGATCACAATTCTTTGAACCTTAGCAAAACAGGTAGATGTGCTTTCTTGGCTGCACACGGAAGTAAGCAAAGGAAACTCTGTCTCTTGCTGGTTTATTAAGGGTGCTGCATAAGCCAGTGCAGAGTTAGCAAAACTAAACAAGGCCTTTCTGGCCTACGGAAGAAGAAATCATTACATAGAGCACAGTCCATGTTGTTGTGGGGATAAACCCGTTCAGGAAAATGTCAATATACAATGGTACAGCTTTCTTTATCCGTATGCATAGCACTGTAGTTCCACTCTCCAGGCCTACCGAAAAATGAATGCCTCAGAAGGCCGACTATTTATATTCTAAACCATAGTCTGGGGTGGAGATGTGGTGGACAGCCTCTCACCCACAAGTTAGCATGCCCTTAAACATGGCTGATTAACCCCTCTCAGAACTTAATGTGCTGGAACAAATCTTCTTGGTTTCAAATCACTGAAGCTGAATTTAACAATTTAAACAGGTGTGCCAAAACAGACCTACACAGATAAATGTCTCAATTTAGTGTCATAATTTATTTTCAGATTTTTGGCTAAGCAGAGTGATTACCACTGCCCCCCAAAAAAATAATGCCAGGAAGTATGAAGTATGATTTAAAAAAATGTTGCATAGTTCCAAATAGTTGACACTATGGCTGTGGGTTATACTGGTGACAAATTGATCTTTTTCCAAATCTGAACAGTGTCACTTCATGCGGCAATAACTCTGGAATGCTTCAACATTTATAAAGTGACTAGATGGTGGCCCGATTATAACGCATCGGGTATTCTAGAATATGTATGTTGTTTATTTATGAAGATTTTAGAATAATACAATGAATACACAGAATTCGGCTGGCCGGGCGAGACCAATTAGCGAAGCGTGGTTCAAATCCCACGTCAATTCGCGGCTGGAGTGCACCTGTCTCTGATTGTTCGCAGCTGGCCACCTAGTATATAGCACAGCCACGTAGTATATAACACAGCTCACGTAGTACAGTGGGGCAAAAAAGTATTTAGTCATTCAGCAATAGTGCAAGTTCCACCACTTAAAAAGATGAGAGGCGTCTGTAATTTACATCATAGGTAGACCTCAACTATGGGAGACAAACTGAGACAAAAAAATCCAGAAAATCACATTGTCTGTTTTTTTAATCATTTTATTTGCATATTATGGTGGAAAATAAGTATTTGGTCAGAAACAAACAATCAAGATTTCTGGCTCTCACAGACCTGTAACTTCTTCTTTAAGAGTCTCCTCTTTCCTCCACTCATTACCTGTAGTAATGGCACCTGTTTAAACTTGTTATCAGTATAAAAAGACACCTGTGCACACCCTCAAACAGTCTGACTCCAAACTCCACTATGGTGAAGACCAAAGAGCTGTCAAAGGACCCCAGAAACAAAATTGTAGCCCTGCACCAGGCTGGGAAGACTGAATCTGCAATAGCCAACCAGCTTGGAGTGAAGAAATCAACAGTGGGAGCAATAATTAGAAAATGGAAGACATTCAAGACCACTGATAATCTCCCTCGATCTGGGGCTCCTCGCAAAATCCCACCCCGTGGGGTCAGAATGATCACAAGAACGGTGAGCAAAAATCCCAGAACCACGCGGGGGGACCTAGTGAATGAACTGCAGAGAGCTGGGACCAATGTAACAAGGCCTACCATAAGTAACACACTATGCCACCATGGACTCAGATCCTGCAGTGCCAGACGTGTCCCACTGCTTAAGCCAGTACATGTCCGGGCCCATCTGAAGTTTGCTAGAGAGCATTTGGATGATCCAGAGGAGTTTTGGGAGAATGTCCTATGGTCTGATGAAACCAAACTGGAACTGTTTGGTAGAAACACAACTTGTTGTGTTTGGAGGAAAAAGAATACTGAGTTGCATCCATCAAACACCATACCTACTGTAAAGCATGGTGGTGGAAACATCATGCTTTGGGGCTGTTTCTCTGCAAAGGGGCCAGGACGACTGATCCGGGTACATGAAAGAATGAATGGGGCCATGTATCGTGAGATTTTGAGTGCAAACCTCCTTCCATCAGCAAGGGCATTGAAGATGAAACGTGGCTGGGTCTTTCAACATGACAATGATCCAAAGCACACTGCCAGGGCAACGAAGGAGTGGCTTCGTAAGAAGCATTTCAAGGTCCTGGAGTGGCCTAGCCAGTCTCCAGATCTCAACCCTATAGAAAACCTTTGGAGGGAGTTGAAAGTCCATGTTGCCAAGCGAAAAGCCAAAAACATCACTGCTCTAGAGGAGATCTGCATGGAGGAATGGGCCAACATACCAACAACAGTGTGTGGCAACCTTGTGAAGACTTACATAAAACGTTTGACCTCTGTCATTGCCAAAAAAGGATATATTACAAAGTATTGAGATGAAATTTTGTTTCTGACCAAATACTTATTTTCCACCATAATATGCAAATAAAATGATAAAAAAACAGACAATGTGATTTTCTGGATTTTTTTTCTCAGTTTGTCTCCCATAGTTGAGGTCTACCTATGATGTAAATTACAGACGCCTCTCATCTTTTTAAGTGGTGGAACTTGCACTATTGCCGACTGACTAAATACTTTTTTGCCCCACTGTATATAACAGCCCACGCAGTATATAGCACAGCCCACGTAGTGTATAACACAGCCCACACAGTGTATAACACAGCCACATAGTATATAAAACAGCTCACGTAGTACATAACAGCCCACGCAGTATATAGCACAGCCCACGTAGTGTATAAAACAGCCCACACAGTGTATAACACAGCCACGTAGTATATAACACAGCCATGTAGTATGTAGCACAGCCAATGTAATATATTGCACAGCCCACGTAGTATATAGAACAGCCACATAGTATATAGCACAGTCACGTAGTATATTGCACAGCCCACGCAGTATATTACAGAGCCATGTAGTATATTACACAGCCCATGTAGTATATAGCACAGAGATGTAGTATATAACAGCCCACGCTGTATATAACACAACCCACCTAGAGTATAACACAGCCCGCATAGTGTATAACACAGCCACGTAGTATATAACACAGCCCACGTAGAATATTTCACAGCCACGTAATATGTAGCACAGCTCACGTAGTATATTGAACAGCCCACATATTATATTGCACAGCCACATAGTATATTGCACAGCCCAAGTGGTATATTGCACAGCCATGTAGTATATTGCTAGTATATTGCACAGCCACATAGTAAATTGCACAGCCCATGTAGTATATAGCACAGCCATGTAGTATATAGCACAGCCACGTAGTATATTGCACAGCCACGTAGTATATAACACAGCCATGAAGTATATAGCACAGCCCACACAGTATATTACACAGCCCATGTAGTATATAGCACAGCAACATAGTATATAACCCAGCCCATGCAGTATATAACACAGCCCATGTAGTATATTGCACAGCCCGCGTAGTATATTGCACAGCCATGTAGTATATTGCACAGCCACGTAGTATATTGCACAGCCACATAGCATATTGCACAGCCCATGTAGCATATAGCACAGCCATGTAGTATATAGCACAGCCACGTAGTATATTGCACAGCCCACGCAGTATATTACAGAGCCACGTAGTATATTACACAGCCCACATAGTATATAGCACAGCGATGTAGTATATAACAGCCCACGCAGTATATAACACAACCAACGTAGCCATGTAGTATATTGCACAGCCATGTAGTATATAGCACAGCCACATAGTATATTGCACAGCAACGTAGTATATAACACAGCCATGAAGTATATAGCACAGCCCACACAGTATATTACACAGCCCATGTAGTATATAGCACAGCAACATAGTATATAACCCAGCCCATGCAGTATATAACACAGCCACGTAGTCCCACATAGTATATAGCACAGCCAAGTAGTATATAGCACAGCCACGTAGCATCTTGCACAGCCACGTAGTATTTTGCACAGCCACGTAGTATATTGCACAGTCCACATAGTATATTGCACAATCCACATAGTATATAGCACAGCCAAGGTAGTATATTGCACAGTCCACGTAGTATATAGCACAGCCCATGTAGTATATAGCACAGCCACGTAGTATATTACACAGCCCACGTAGCATATAGCACAGCCACATAGTATATTGTACAGCCGATGCAGTATATAACACAGCCCACGCAGTATATAGCACAGCCCATGCTGTATATTACAGCCGCGTAATATATTATACAGCCCACATAGTATATTGCACAGACGACGTAGTATATAGCACAGCAACGTAGTATATAACAAAGCCCATGCAGTATATAACACAGCCCACGTAGTCCCACGTAGTATGTAGCACAGCCAAGTAGTATATTGCACAGCCTCGAAGTATATTGCACAGCCATGTAGTACATAGCACTGGCCACGCAGTATATTACACAGCCACGTAGTATATTACACAACCACGTAGTATATAGCACAGCCACGTATTATATTGCACAGCCGACGTAGTATATAACACAGCTTACACAGTATATAGCAATGTGAGCACCATATCCCTGTTAAAAAAAGAATTAAAATGAAAAATAGTTATATACTCACCCTCTGACGGCCCCCGAATCCATCCCAGGCCTTTCCCGCTTCTCGCGCTCTGATCCGGTCCCAAGCGGCAATAACAAGGGATGATGTAGCAGTCTCGCAAGACTGCTACGTCATCTCCGGTCATTGCCGCAATGCATCGGAGTGGCGCGCGAGGAGCGGGAAACTCCTTGGCTGAATCCGGGGGCCCTCGGAGGGTGAGTATATAATGATTTTTTTTATTTTTTTTATTATTTTTAACATTATATGTTTTTACTATTGATGCTGCATAGGCAGCATCAATGGTAAAAAGCTGGTCACACAGAGGGTTAATGGCAACGTTAACGGACTGCCTTACACCGCGTTATGCCGTGGTGTAAGGCAGACCTTTCAACGCTATGTGGGCGCTGACTGGGGGAATATTGAGGGGACACTGACTGCAGGTGGTTAGGGAGCGGCCATTTCGTGGCCAGACTGTGCCTGTCGCTGATTGGTTCCAGCCAGCTGGCCACGACCAATCAGCAACGTGGGATTTCTGTGACAGACAGACAGACAGAAAGACAGACAAACAGAAAGACAGACAGAAAGATGGAAGTGACCCTTAGACAACTATATAGTAGATTATGAAATTGCGTTTTTACTTATTTTATTACATTACATCCTGTATTTAAATATTTTTGCAATCTGATTTGTGTGTGATGCACCAGCATAAAAATATGGATATACATTACATTTATGGGATCAAATAACTAAATATTGGCATGAGCATACTGTATGTATTCACCCCTTTTGCTATGAAGTCCCTAAAAAATTCTGGTGCAAGCAATTAACTTCATAAGTCAAATGTTTAGTGAAAGAAGTCCACTTGTGTACAATGTAAGTGTCACATGGTCTGTCAGCATATATACACACCATTTCTGACAGCACGGCAAACTCTGCTTCTTGTTGGCAGTAAAATCATTAAAGTCAGACAGCTGCGGTTTCAATGCTGTGAAATAACAGCGTGAGCTTGCAGTTGTGATCGGAGATATAAAGTTTATCTCTGCTCACTGGTGTCTGCTGATGGGACTACTGCTCCCTTCAGCCTACTCCTGCTGCCACTAATAACAGCAGGATCAGGAACGGCTGTTGCGGGTATTCATCTGCTGGTGCCTGTCCTATAAATAATTAATTTAAAAAAGTGGAATGCCCTGTATTTTTGATAAGTAGTTAGGCAGAATTGACAGCTGTGGCCTGCAACCTTCAGCTGTCAGTGTTAGCAAGGATGGGTATCAAAAATAGAGGGGTCCCCAAGCTGTTTTATAAATTATTTAAATATATAATTTAAAAAAATGATGTGTGTTTCCCCATTTTTTGACAACCAGCCTTGCTAAAGCAGACAGCTGGGGTCTGGTATTCTCAGGCTGGTAAGGGGTCATTCATATTGGTCCCCGCAGCTTAAAAACAACAGCCCATAGCCACCCAGAAAAGGCACATTTATTAGATGCGCGACTTTGGGGCTTTGCCTGGCTTTTCCTACTTGCTCTGTAGTGGTGGCAAGTGAGGGTTCATATTTGTGGGGTTGTATTATCTGGTGATATCAAGCCCACAGCTTAGTAATGGAGAAGGGTCTATAAGGCGCCTATCCATTACTAATCCTATAGTTATACTCTAAATAGACACACAGCCAGAATAAAGTCCTTTAATTGAAAGAATGACACAGACTCCTTTAATGTCTCTAAAAAAATAAACCATACTCACATCATTGCCCAGTCCGTTGAAGCGACTGTCTCCTGTAATAAAACAAGCAAAGAAAAAAAAACATATCCCCCACCTGTATGTCGTTCTGTCCCACGTCATAATCCATGTCTGGGGATAAACAGTTTACAACCTGGACAGTGCCAACATGCAACCGCCTAGGTTGAGAACAACCAATGAATGAGCTGTTGAGAGTGCAGCCTCAGTGAGCAGCGGCGACGTCATCGAGTGCTGCTTCATAACTGGACAGGTTGATTTCATAGAAGTGTTATTGACTTCGAGTTAATTTGAATTGTTCAAGTGTTCCCTTAATTTTTTGGAGCAGTGTGTTTGTATTTTGTATGTAACTCCTTCTCATGTACATCACCATAGATTCAATGGTGCTCTAAAATAAATAATAATATCCTTCCTCAAAATGTTTTAAATTGTTTCTCAATGAAGTTGCATAGATTATGGTTGTATTAACTGTAGAAACAGGGATGTATAGACTTTTTACATCCACTGTATGACATGGTGGACCAGATGTTTTGTCTGCCATTCTTTCTGCCTCTGCACCAACCTGATGCACCTCTGTAAACAGAGGCACACCACTTGAGAATCCAGGTTCAGCTGTATCAGCAAATACTATGAGCCTTGACCCCCATGGACTTCTGAGTCAGAAGATTGTACCAGTGGCAAAAAGTGGCACAGTTTTCTATGGGTGGATTTTCTGGTCGAGCCTGCAGTATGAGGGCAGCAGACGATATTGTCATTACCAAGTTGAACAGATTGTCCATTGTGGTGTTATACACTATTCATGTTATATCTACAGGTGCTTCTCATAAAATTAGAATATCATCAAAAAGTTAATTTATTTGAGTTCTTCAATACAAAAAGTGAAACTCGTGTATTATATAGAATCATTTCAAACAGAGTGATCCATTTCAAGTGTTTATTTCTGTTTATGTTGAGGATTATGGCTTAAAGCCAATGAAAACCCAAAAGTCATTATCTCAGTAAATTAGAATACTTTACAACATCAGCTTGAAAAATTATTTTAAAATCTGAAATGTTGACCTGCTGAAATGTATGTTCAGTAGTGTTGAGCATTCCGATACCGCAAGTATCGGGTATCGGCCGATATTTGCTGTATCGGAATTCCGATACCGAGTTCCGATATTTTTGTGATATCGGAAATCGGAATCGGAAGTTCCCAGTGTATGGTTCCCAGGGTCTGGAGGAGAGGAGACTGTCCTTCAGGCCCTGGGATCCATATTCATGTAAAAAATAAAGAATTAAAATAAAAAATATGGATATACTCACCCCTCCGGCGGCCCCTGGACCTTACCGATGTAACCGGCAGCCTCCGTTCCTAAGAATGAGGCCTGAAGGAGAGCCTACTGAAGTTAAGGGACATAACATTTAAAGTCACTTTGAGAGGTCTATATGATAGAAAATACCCAAAGTGACACCATTCTAAAAACTGCTCCCTCATAGTGCCCAAACCCACATTCAAGAAGTTTATTAACCCTTCTAGTGCTTCACATGAATTTTTGGAAGAGTAACAGGAGAAATTGGACCCCAAATGATATTGTGCAATTTGTCCTGTCTATGCTTATACCCCATATGTAGTGGGACCCACTGTTTGGGTGCATGGCAGAGCTCGGAAGGGAAGGAGCGTCGTTTGAATTTTTAAACGCAAAATTGGCTGGAATTGAGATCGGACGCCATGTAGTATTTGGAGAGCCCCTAATGTGCCTAAACAGTGGAAACCCCCACAATTGACACCATTTTGGAAACTATACCCCCCAAAGAACTTATCTAGATGTGTGGTAAGAACTTTGAATTCCAAAGGGCTTCGCAGAAATTTATAATGTAGAGTCGTAAAATTAAAAAATCATATTTTTTCCACATAAATGATCTTTTCACCCTCAACTTTAATTTTCCCAAGGGTAATAGGACCCAAAAGTTATTGTGCAATTTGTCCTGAGTACGCTGATACCCCATATGTGGGGGTAAACCACTGTTTGTGCGTATGGCAGAGCTCTGAAAGGAAGGAGCGCTATTTGACGTTTTCAACGCAAAGTTGGCTGGAATTGAGATCGGACGCCATGTCGCGTTTGGAGGGCCCCTGATGTGCCTAAATAGTGGAAACCCCCGCAAGTGACCCAATTTTGGAAACTACTCCCCCAAAGAACTTATCTAGATGTGTGGTGAAAACTTTGAACCCCCAGGTGTTTCACTAAAGTTTATAGCGCCCGGGCATGAAAATAAAAAATCATATTTTTTCCCACAAACATGATCTTTTAGCCCCAATTTTTTATTTTCCCAAGGGTAACAGTTGAAGTTTTACCACAAAAGTTGTTGCCAATTTGTCCTGAGTACTCTGATACCCCATATATGGGAGAAAACTACTGTATGGGTACACATCGGGGCTTGGAAGAGAAGTAGTGACGATTTGGAATGCAGACTTTGATGGAATGGTCTGCAGGCATCATGTCGCATAAGAAGAGCCCCTGATGTGCCCAAACAGTGGAAACCCCCACAAGTGACCCTATTTTGGAAACTACACCCACCAAGGAACTTATCTAGATGTGTGGCGAGCACTTTGAACCCCCATGTGCTTCACAGAAGTTTATAACGTAGAACCGTAAAAATAAAAAATCATATTTTTCCACAAAAATTATCTTTTCGCCTTCAATTTTTTATTTTTCCAAAGGTAATAGAAGAAATTAGACACCGAGAGTTATGTGCAATTTCTCCTGAGTACGCTGATACCCCATTTTGGGGGGTAAACCACTGTTTGGGCACATGGCAGTGCTCAGAAGGGAAGGAGCGCCAGATTTTACTGTTATGATTTGCAGGTCCCATGACCCACTGGGAGAGCCCAAAACAGCAGAATCCCCAATAAGTGACCCCATTGTATGAATTATACTCTCAATGAATTCATCTAGGGGTGAAGTGATCATATTGACACCATGGGTGTGTCACAGAATTTTATATCATTGGGCAGCCATGCGGAGAGACTTGGGAGGAATGGAGCGCTATTTGCCTATTCAAGTGAATGGGTCTGTGCACATGTCAGTGTGTTTCCATGGACCGTGTGTCCATGGGCAAAACACGCTGACATGTCCATTTTTTAATTCTAGCATGGGATACAAAACATCCAGCACACGTGTATACGCATAACACACATGGATGCCTTCAATGTGACACACATCGGTGTCAGGGAAGAAGCATTACAGTAAGCACTGTTCCCCGACACCGGGTGCTGAAAATGGCTCTCATCATTCTCCCCTGCTCTGCCGACGATCGGCACAAGCAGGGGAGAATGATGACAGCCGTCAGTCTCCCCTGCTTGTGCTGATCGCTGGCAGATCAGGGGAGAATGATGAGAGCCGTGTTCAGCACCCAGCACCGGGGAACAGCGCTTACTGTAATGCTTCTTCCCTGGTGCCAGTCCTTGTGGTACTGATGCGGCACACACATGCCACACGTCTATCGCAAGTATTACACACATGGACACTAACATCTCCGATACCGGAAATATCAGGACGTATGAAAGAGGAGTTAAAGCAGGTTTTTATGTTTGGCTGCTGACACACATTAAAAGATCCTTTTTATTGCAAAAAATAGTTTTTGCATCACCATATTTTGAAATCTAAATTTTTTCCATATTTTGGCCCACATAGTCATGTGAGGTCTTGTTTTTTGCGGGACTAGTTGACCTTTTTATTGGTACCAATTTCGGGCACATGATTTTTTTTATCTCTCTTAATTCCGATTTTTGGAAGGCAGAATGAACATAAACCAGCAAATCAAGAATTTCTTTTGGGGGGTGTTTATAACATTCCGCATGCGGTAAAATTGATAAAGCAGTTTTATTCTTTGCGTTAGTACGATTACAGCGATACCTCATCTATAATTTTTTTTTAATGTTTTGGTGCTTTTATACAATAAAAACGATTTTATATAAAAAACAATATTTTGCATCGCTTCATTCTGAGAGCTATAACTTTTTTATTTTCCATTGATGGAGCTGTATGGGGACTTGTTTTTGCGTGACAAGATGACATTTTCAGCGGTACCATGTTTATTTACCTCCATATTTTTGATTGCATGTTATTCCGCTTTTTATTTGGTGGTATGATGATAAAGCATTGTTTTTTGCCTTGTTTTTTTTTCTCTGTAATGGTGTTCACTAAAGGGGTTAACTAGTGGGACAGTTTTATAGGTCAGGTTATTACGGACGCGGGGATACCAAATATGTGTACTTTTATTGATTAGAATTTTTTTAATGCAAACATTTATTTATTGATAGAATAAATATAGATTTTTTAATTATTTTTTTTAAGCCCTAAGGGTGGTTTGCACGTTAATGACCAGGCCAATTTTTACAATTCTGACCACTGTCCATTTATGAGGTTATAACTCTGGAATGCTTCAACGGATCCTGATGAATCTGACATTATTTTGATGTAACATATTGTATTTCATGATAGTGGTAAAACTTCTTCAATAAGACTTGTGTTTATTTGTGAAAAAAAGGAAATTTGGCAAAAAATTTCAAAATTTCAAAATTTTCCAACTTTGAATTTTTATGCCCTTAAATCACACAGCTATGTCACAGAAAATACTTAATAAGTAACATTTCCCACATGTCTACTTTACATCAGCGCAATTTTGGAAACATAATTTTTTTTGTTAGGGAGTTATAAGGGTTAAAAGTTGACCAGCAATTTCTCATTTTTACAACACCATTTTTTTTAAGGACCACATCTCATTTGAAGTCATTTTGAGGGGTCTATATGATAGAAAAAATCCAAGTGTGACACCATTCTAAAAACTACACCCCTCAAGGTGCTCAAAACCACATTCAACAAGTTTATTAACCCTTCAGGTGTTTCACAGGAATTTTTGGAATGTTTAAATAAAAATGAACATTTAACTTTTTTTCACACAAAATTTACTTCAGCTCCAATTTGATTTATTTTATCAAAGGTAACAGGAGAAAATGGACACCAAAAGTTGTCGTACAATTTGTCCTGAGTATGCTGATACCCAATATGTGGGGGTAAACCACTGTTTGGGAGCATGGCAGAGCTCGGAAGGGAAGGAGCGCCGTTTGACTTTTCAATGCAAAAGTGACAGGAATTGACATGGGACGCCATGTTGCGTTTGGAGAGCCACTGATGTGCCTAAGCATTGAAACCCCCCAAAAGTGACATAATTTTGGAAACTAGACCCCCTAAGGAACTTTTCTAGATGTGTTGTGAGAACTTTGAACCCCCAAGTGTTTCATTACAGTTTATTACGCAGAGCCGTGAAAATAAAAAATCATTTTTTTTCCACAAAAATTATTTTTAGCCCCCAGTTTTGTTTTTTTCCAAGGGTAACAGGAGAAATTGGACCCCAAAAGTTGTTGTCCAATTTGTTCTGAGTACGCTGATACCCCATATGTTGGGGTAAACCCATGTTTGGGCGTACGAGAGAGCTCGGAAGGGAAGGAGCACTGTTTTACTTTTTCATCGCAGAATTGGCTGAAATTGAGAAGGGACTCCATGATGGAGAGCCCCTGATGTGCCTAAACAGTGGAAACCCCCAATTCTAACTGAAACCCAAACCCTAGCCCCAACCCTAACCGTATCCCCAACCCTAGCCCTAGACCTAACCCTAACCCTAACCCTAACCCTAGCCCTAACGTTACTCCTAACCCTAGCCCTAACCCTAACTCTACCCCTAGCCCTATCCCTAACCCTAGCCCTAATACTAACCCTAACCCTAGCCCCAACCCTAGCCCCAACCGTAGCCCTAACCCTAATGGGAAAATGGAAATAAATACATTTTTTTAATTTTATTATTTTTCCCTAACTAAGGGGGTGATGAAGGGGGGTTTGATTTACTATTTATAGCGGGGGGGGGGGGGGTTTAGCGGATTTTTATGATTGACAGCCGTCACAGACTAAAAGACGCTTTTTATTGCAAAAAATAGTTTTTGCGTCTCCACATTTTGAGAGCTATAATTTTTTCCTTATTTTGGTCCACAGAGTCATGTGAAGTCTTTTTTTTTGCAGGAGGAGTTGACGTTTTTATTGGTAACATTTTAGAGGCACGTGACATTTTTTGATCCCTTTTATATTCTGATTTTTGTGAGGCAGAATGACCAAAAACCTGCTATTCATGAATTTCTTTTTTGGGGGGCGTTTATACCGTTCCACGTTTGGTAAAAGTGATAAAGCAGTTTTATTCCTCAGGTCAGTACGATTACAGCGATACCTCATTTATATCACTTTTTTATGTTTTGGTGCTTTTATATGATAAAAACTATTTTATAGAAAAAATAATTATTTTTGCATCGCTTTATTCTGAGGACTATAACTTTTTTATTTTTTTGCTGATGATGCTGTATGGCCGCTCGTTTTTTGTGGGACAAGATGACGTTTTCATCAGTACCATGGTTATTTATATCCGTCTTTTTGATCGCGTGGTATTTCACTTTTCTTTCAGCGGTATGATAATAAAGCGTTGTTTTTTGCCTCTTTTTTTTTTACTTGGTTCACTGAAGGTGTTAACTAGAGGGACAGTTTTATAGGTGGGGTCGTTACGGACGCGGCGATACTAAATATGTGTATTTTTATTGGTTTTTCATTATTTAGATAAAGAGATGTATTTATAGGAACAATATATATATATTTTTTCTTTATTTAGGAATTATTATTTTTTTAACATGTGGATTTTTTTTTTACTTTATAACATTGCCCCAGGGGGGCATCATGTTATAGTGACAGATCACTGATCTGACACTTTGCACAGTATTGTGTCAGATCAGCGATCTGACATGCAGGGCTGCAGAATCACCAGCGCTTGCTTTGAGCAGGCGCTGGTAAGCCACCTCCCTGCAGGACCCGGATGTAGCCCCGTGGCCATTTTGGATCTGGGGCCTGCAGGGAGAAGGAGGTAGGAGACCCTCGGAGCAACCCGATCACATCACGTTGCTCCGAGGGTCTCAGGGAAGCACGCAGGGAGTCCCCTCCCTGTGCGATGCTTCCCTATGCCGCTGGAATACTGCAATCATGTTTGATCGCAGTATGCCAGGAGTTAATGTGCCAGGGGCGGTCCGTGACCGCTCTTGGCATATAGTGCCGGATGTCTGCTGCGATAGTCAGCTGACACCCGGCCGTGGCCGATCACGTATGACGTACTATCCCGTCACTGGGAATTAAGACCCAGGTCACCTTGACAGGATAGTACGTCATATGGGATAAAGGGGTTAAATATGTTTACAATTATTTTTTAAAAAATTATTTCATTCTTACTAGTGATGAGCGAGTGTACTCATTGCGCACGCTCGGGTGACCTCAGAGTATTTGTTATTGCTCGGAGATATAGTTTTCATCGCCTCAGTTGCATGATTTATGGCTTCCAGATACGCTGAATACATGTGAGTAGGGTTGAGCGACTTTCATTTTTTTAAGATCGAGTCGGGTTTTGCGAAACCCGACTTTGTCCAAAGTCGAGTCGAGTGCAGTCGGCCGATTATCGCTAAAAGTCGGGGATCGACCGACACACGAAACCCAATGCAAGTCAATGGGGAAGCATAGTCGGCAGTGAGTGGAGGCCAGGAAAACACCTACAGTGCCCATTTTAATGCCAAAAACATCCATTCTTGTTTCTGAAGCTTGTCAATCTTAATTAACTTTATAATAATAGTTGGGCATTGGAAATTGGGGGTCATTTGGCAAAAGTTGTGGGGGGTAGGGCTGGTTCAAGGTTTTAGTGGGCCCAGGAAACGTGGACTACGTCACGGCGGTGGAGCAGTGAGAGGTAAGTATGTCAAGTTTGCAAGTACTGTGATCCTAAGCAAGCAGGGGGGGCCCACTCATTGGCATTGGCACTGGCACAGGGCCCCTCAAAGTACAGCGGTGTGTTTGCACGGCGGGGGCGCCTCCCACCAGCAGCGACACTTTTGCGTACTCTGAGGGGCCCTGTGCCAGTGACGTCACCAACGAGTATGCCCCCCCACCTGATGAAGGAACCTGCACTTTCATCTGCACCTTCCTCTTTGTCCCTGTGTAAGGTGGTATAACATGCGGGAAGGGGAACCTTACTTTCAGCAGGGTCAGATTCTGGCTGTGTAGAGTGCAAGGGGAATGTAGTGGTCTAGGTCAATGTACCAGCAGACTCATCTAGCAGTGGCTGGGCAATGGGCAGGATGAGGAGGAAACACAGATATAGGGCCAAAGAATAAAGTAGGCTAAATGCAGTTCAAAATTGGTAACAGGACTAAACAGGCGGCATTGCTTTGTTCAGTGGAGTAGCAAACCCAGGAGCAGCAGACACTGTTTTAAGGGCCCAACCACACTAGTAGGCCAAATGCAGTTTAATATCTGCTACTATAGGCCAAAAGCCTAAAGACTGAAGCTCAGCTTTATACAGTGGAGGACAACACCAGGGAGCGGCACACACCGTTAGTAGGCCCCAACCAAAGTTGAAGGCCAAATGCAGTTTAATATCTGCTACTATAGGCCGAAAGCCTAAAGACTGAAGCTCAGCTTTATACAGTGGAGGACAACACCAGGGAACGGCACACACCATTAGTAGGCCCCAACCAAAGTTGAAGGCCAAATGCAGTTTAATATCTGATACTATAGGCCGAAAGCCTAAAGACTGAAGCTCAGCTTTATACAGTGGAGGACAACACCAGGGAGCGGCAGACACCGCTAGTAGGCCGTAACCACCAATTTTTTAAAAAACAGCACTTAATGAGAGCTAGAAGGTTGAAGCTCAGATTTAGACAGTGGAGGACAACACCAGGGAGCGGTAGACACCGTTAGTAGGCCGTAACCACCAATTTTTTGTTAAAAAAGCACTTAATGAGAGCCAGAAGGTTGAAGCTCAGACAAGGCAACCTGGAGGAGAACACCAAGGAGGAGGAGAACACTCATGAGGAGGACAACACCCAGGAGTGGCAGACACCGTTAGTAGGCCCTAACCACCAATTTATTTAAAGAAAGCACTTAATGAGAGCCAGAAGGTTGAAGCTCAGATTTATACAGTGGAGGACAACACCAGGGAGCGGCAGATACCTTTAGTAGGCCCTAACCACCAATTTATTTAAAGAAAGCACTTAATGAGAGCCAGAAGGTTGAAGCTCAGATTTATACAGTGGAGGACAACACCAGGGAGCGGCAGACACCGTTAGTAGGCCGTAACCACCAATTTTTTGTTAAAAAAGCACTTAATGAGAGCCAGAAGGTTGAAGCTCAGACAAGTTAACCTGGAGGAGAACACCAAGGAGGAGGAGAACACTCAGGAGGAGGACAACACCCAGGAGCGGCAGACACCGTTAGTAGGCCCTAACCACCAATTTATTTAAAGAAAGCACTTAATGAGAGCCAGAAGGTTGAAGCTCAGATTTAGACAGTGGAGGACAACACCAGGGAGCGACAGACACCGTTAGTAGGCCGTAACCACCAATTTTTTAAAAAACAGCACTTAATGAGAGCCAGAAGGTTGAAGCTCAGACAAGGCAACCTGGAGGAGAACACCAAGGAGGAGGAGAACACTCAGGAGGAGGACAACACCCAGGAGCGGCAGACACCGTTAGTAGGCCCTAACCACCAATTTATTTAAAGAAAGCACTTAATGAGAGCCAGAAGGTTGAAGCTCAGATTTAGACAGTGGAGGACAACACCAGGGAGCGGCAGACACCGTTAGTAGGCCGTAACCACCAATTTTTTGTTAAAAAAGCACTTAATGAGAGCCAGAAGGTTGAAGCTCAGATTTATACAGTGGAGGACAATTTGAATTAGGGACTGCAGACAGACTTATTAGGCTGTCCCCTGTGGACCATGCATCCACCACATTAACCCATTGCGCCGTAATGGACACGTAACCTTCCGTGGCCATGCCTACAGGTCCATGCGTCTGTTGTCAGGTGCACCTTTGTACTCACAGATTGCCAGAGTGCATGGACAATGCGGTCTTTTACATGCTGGTGGAGGGTTGGGATGGCTTTTCTCGCAAAAGAAGTGTCGACTGGTTAGCTTGTAGCGTGGTACAGCGTAGTCCATCATGGCTTTATTAATATTAAATAAAATATATAAATAGGCTCTATGAACTTTTAAATAGGTTCCAGGGGTACACGGGCAGCATTGGTGTGGTCAGCGGAGGACGATTGCAAGGAGGGACCGCAGACAGGCTTACTAGGCCTAAAATAACTAAAAATAGGCTCAAGGCACTTAGAGTTATCTCGCAGGGGTACACAGGCAGCATTGTTGTGGTCAGTGGAGGAGGATTGCAAGGAGGGACCGCAGACAGGCTTACTAGGCCTAAAATAACTAAAAATAGGCTCAATGCAGTTTTAAATAGGTCACATGGATACACAGGCAGCATTGTGGTCAGTGGAGGAGGATTGCAAGGAGGGACCGCAGACAGGCTTACTAGGCCTAAAATAACTAAAAATAGGCTCAAGGCACTTAGAGTTATCTCGCAGGGGTACACAGGCAGTATTGGTGTGGTCAGCGGAGGACGATTGCAAGGAGTGTCTGACACAGTTAGTACTCAAAAAAATAAATAGATGTTAATGTCTCGCAAAACAACAACAACAAAAAAAAAGTGTGGCATACTTAGGTACAGGGGTGGGCTCATCTGCTGAGTTTCTGACATAGTAATTTGGCAGTAAGTATTTACTGGTGTCAATATAGGACACTGACCCAGACTAATTTAACTAGCATCATAGATGTCAACAAATTGGTATTGTCAGTGCCAGGCATTGAATGATGTCAGCGCATAGACTAAACATTGGTGGAGCTGTGAGAGATAATTTTGCACGTGGTAGAGCACAGTTTGAGCTGAGGGGGGTGAACTCTCTTGTGGCCGGCGGTACCGTCCCCGGGCCCCTCATGTTACAACGGTGTGTCTGACGTTGGGTGCGCGCCACCACCGCCAGAGACACTTTATTGTACTATGAGGGACCCAGTGGCAGTGCCGTCGACCAAAAGCGGGCACACCCACCTCTTCAGACAAACGGCACTCTAACGGGTGCTTGCGCCAAGTGGCGAGACCACGGCCCCGTGGGGGGAGTTTTCCCATTGAGGGAGGTGTAAACATGTCGTATGCTGGACAAACAGCTGCTGCAAATTAAGAGATTGGAACACTCAGTAAGACCAGTCCACAAGCAAGACCTTTTTATAGGAAAGCTAGGCGTCAGCCGGGAAAGGTGGGGCAAAATAATTTGAAATCCAGGAGTGGTTCATTTTAATGAAGGTTAGATCATCCACATTTTGGGTAGCCAGACGAGTCCTTTTTTCGGTTAATATTGAACCAGCAGCACTGAATACTCTTTCTGACAGCACACTAGCTGCTGGGCAAGCAAGCTCCTGCAATGCATATTCTGCCAATTCAGGCCAGGTGTCTAATTTGGATGCCCAGTAATCAAATGGGAATGACGGTTGAGGGAGAACTGTTATGTTGGGCTGGTGATTAGGAGCACTAGAAATGACCAGATGAGCAAACTAGCAATACAGGACGAGCTCTGGAAAGTGGGAGCTCTGCTGACCGCAATGCTAATCCTATCACAACAACTAGAAATAGCCGTGGAGTGTCCCTGACTCTGCCTAGACACCTCTTCACAGCCTAAGAGCTAACTACCCCTAAAGATAGAAAATACAGCCTACCTTGCCTCAGAGAAATTCCCCAAAGAAACAGGCAGCCCCCACATATATTGACTGTGAGTTAAGATGGAAGTCACAAACACAGGAATGAAATAGGTTTCAGCATAGGAGGCCAGACTGAACTAAACAGACTGAGGATAGAAAAGGTATCTTTGCGGTCAGCATAAAACACTAACAAAAAAACACGCAGAGTGTGAAAAAGAAACCACCGCACCGACTCACGGCGCGGTGGTGCCACTCTGCATCCCAGAGCTTCCAGCTAACAAGATTAAATATAATAGCAAGCTGGACAAAAACACAGAGGTAACAAATAAACTAGCAGGGACTTAGCTTTTGCTGAAGTAGACAGGTCATCTGAAAGATCCAAGTGAACTAAACCAGTACTAGGACATTGACAGCTGGCATCAAGTAATGATCTGAGTGGAGTTAAATAGAGCAGCCAGCCAAGGCCTGAACGAGATCAGCTGGAGAAGGAATCTCAGAACCAGCAGCTCCACTCACAGCCACCAGAGGGAGTCCATGAACAGAACTCGCCGAAGTACCATTCATAACCACAGGAGGGAGCTCGAGAACAGAATTCACAACAGTACCCCCCCCTTGAGGAGGGGTCACCGAACCCTCACCAGAGCCTCCAGGCCGCTCCGGACGAGCCAAATGAAAGGCACGAACAAGATCGGCAGCATGAACATCAGAGGCAACTACCCAGGAATTATCCTCCGGACCATAACCTTTCCACTTGACTAGGTACTGAAGTTTCCGTCTCGAAATACGAGAATCCAAAATCTTCTCCACCACATACTCCAACTCCCCCTCAACCAACACCGGGGCAGGAGGATCAACGGAGGGAACCATAGGAGCCACATATCTCCGCAACAACGACCTATGGAACACATTATGGATGGCGAAAGAAGCTGGAAGGTCCAAACGAAATGACACCGGATTAATAATTTCAGAAATCTTATAAGGACCAATGAAACGAGGCTTAAACTTAGGAGATGAAACCTTCATAGGAGCAAAACGAGACGACAACCAAACCAAATCCCCAACACGAAGTCGGGGACCAACACAGCGACGGCGGTTAGCGAAAAGTTGAGCCTTCTCCTGGGACAATGTCAAATTGTCCACTACGTGAGTCCAAATTTGCTGCAAACTGTCCACCACAGAATCCACACCAGGACAGTCCGAAGGCTCAACCTGCCCTGAAGAAAAACGAAGGTGGAAACCAGAATTACAGAAAAAAGGCGAAACCAAAGTGGCCAAGCTGGCTCGATTATTAAGGGCGAACTCAGCCAAAGGCAAGAAGGACACCCAATCATCCTGATCAGCAGAAACAAAGCATCTCAGATATGTTTCCAAGGTCTGATTGGTTTGTTCGGTTTGGCCATTTGTCTGAGGATGGAAAGCTGAAGAAAAAGACAAATCAATGCCCATCTTAGCACAAAAGGACCGCCAAAATCTTGAAACAAACTGGGAACCTCTGTCCGACACGATGTTCTCCGGAATGCCATGTAAACGAACCACATGCTGGAAAAACAATGGAACCAAATCAGAGGAGGAAGGCAATTTAGGCAAAGGTACCAAATGGACCATCTTAGAGAAGCGATCACAAACCACCCAGATAACTGACATCCTCTGAGAGACAGGGAGATCTGAAATAAAATCCATGGAAATACGCGTCCAGGGCCTTTTCGGGACCGGCAATGGCAAAAGCAACCCACTGGCACGAGAACAGCAGGGCTTAGCCCGAGCACAAGTCCCACAGGACTGCACAAAAGAACGCACATCTCATGACAAGGAAGGCCACCAAAAGGATCTAGTCACCAAATTTCTGGTACCAAAGATTCCAGGATGACCAGCCAACACCGAACAATGAACCTCAGAGATAACTCTACTAGTCCATCTATCAGGGACAAACAGCTTCTCCGCTGGGCAACGGTCAGGTCTATCAGCCTGAAACTCCTGCAGCACCCGACGCAAATCAGGGGAGATGGCAGACAAAATTACCCCCTCTTTGAGAATACCAGCCGGCTCAGGAACTCCCGGAGAATCAGGTACAAAACTCCTTGAAAGGGCATCAGCCTTCACATTCTTAGAACCCGGAAGGTACGAAACCACAAAATTGAAGCGGGAGAAAAACAGCGACCATCGAGCCTGTCTAGGATTCAACCGCTTGGCAGACTCGAGATAAGTCAGATTCTTGTGATCCGTCAAGACCACCACACGATGTTTGGCTCCTTCAAGCCAATGTCGCCACTCCTCAAACGCCCACTTCATAGCCAACAACTCTCGATTACCCACATCATAATTGCGCTCAGCAGGCGAAAACTTTCTAGAAAAGAAAGCACATGGTTTCATCACAGAGCCATCAGAACCTCTTTGAGACAAAACAGCCCCTGCTCCAATCTCAGAAGCATCCACCTCGACCTGAAACGAGAGCGAAACATCTGGCTGACACAACACAGGGGCAGAAGAAAAATGACACTTCAGCTCCTGAAAAGCCTCAACGGCCGCAGAGGACCAATTGACCACATCAGCACCTTTCTTGGTTAAATCAGTTAATCGTTTAACAACACTAGAAAAATTAGCGATGAAGCGACGGTAAAAATTAGCAAAGCCCAGAAATTTCTGAAGGCTCTTCACAGAAGTAGGCTGAGTCCAATCATAAATGGCCTGAACTTTAACAGGGTCCATCTCGATAGTAGAAGGCGAAAAAATGAAGCCCAAAAATGAAACCTTCTGAACTCCAAAGAGACATTTAGACCCCTTCACAAACAAGGAATGAGCACGAAGGACCTGGAACACCATTCTGACCTGCTTCACATGAGACTCCCAATCGTCCGAAAAGACCAAAATATCATCCAAATATGCAATCATGAATCTATCCAGGTACTTTCGGAAGATGTCATACATAAAGGACTGAAACACAGATGGAGCATTAGAAAGCCCGAATGGCATCACCAAGTACTCAAAATGGCCCTCGGGTGTAATAAATGCTGTTTTCCATTCGTTGCCCCGTTTAATACGCACAAGATTATACGCCCCTCGAAGATCTATCTTGGTAAACCAGCTAGCTCCTTTAATCCGAGCAAACAAATCAGACAGTAGCGGCAAAGGGTACTGAAATTTGACGGTGATTTTATTAAGAAGGCGGTAATCTATACATGGTCTCAGAGAACCATCCTTCTTGGCCACAAAAAAGAACCCTGCTCCCAACGGTGATGACGACGGGCGAATATGCCCTTTCTCCAAGGACTCCTTTATATAACTCCGCATTGCAGCATGTTCTGGCACAGATAAATTGAACAGTCGGCCCTTCGGAAACTTACTACCAGGAATCAAATTAATAGCCCAATCGCAATCCCTATGAGGAGGTAGGGCACTGGATTTGGGCTCATCAAATACATCCCGGTAATCTGACAAGAACTCAGGGACTTCAGAAGGATGGGAAGACGAAATAGACAACAATGGGACATCCCCATGTACCCCTTGACAACCCCAACTGGATACAGACATTGATTTCCAATCCAATACAGGATTATGGACCTGTAGCCATGGCAAACCCAAAACGACCACATCATGCAGATTATGCAACACCAAAAAGCAAATATCCTCCTGATGTGCAGGAGCCATGCACATGGTCAATTGAGTCCAGTACTGAGGCTTATTCTTGGCCAAAGGTGTAGCATCAATTCCTCTCAATGGAATAGGATACTGCAAGGGCTCCAAGAAAAAACCACAGCGCCTGGCAAACTCCAAGTCCATCAAATTCAGGGCAGCGCATGAATCCACAAATGCCATAACAGAATAGGACGACAAAGAGCAAATCAGAGTAACGGACAAAAGAAATTTTGGCTGTACCGTACCAATGGTGGCAGACCTAGCGAACTGTTTAGTGCGCTTAGGACAATCAGAGATAGCATGAGTGGAGTCACCACAGTAAAAACACAGCCCATTCTTGCCGTTCAGCTCTGGTCAAGGTCCTATCACATTGCATAGGCTCAGGCTTCTGCTCAGAAAACACCGCCAAATGGTGCACATTTTTGCGCTCACGTAAGCGTCGATCGATCTGAATGGCCAAGGACATAGACTCATTCAGACCAGCAGGCGTGGGGAATCCCACCATAACATCCTTAAGGGCTTCAAAAAGACCCTTTCTGAAAATTGCCGCCAGGGCACACTCATTCCACTGAGTAAGCACAGACCACTTTCTGAACTTCTGACAATATACCTCCGCTTCATCCTGACCCTGACACAAAGCCAGCAAAATTTTCTCTGCCTGATCCACTGAATCTGGTTCATCATAAAGCAATCCAAGCGCCAGAAAAAACGCATCTACATTACGCAATGCAGGATCTCCTGGCGCAAGGGAAAATGCCCAGTCTTGAGGGTCGCCACGTAGCAAAGAAATAATGATTTTTACTTGCTGAATGGGGTCACCAGAGGAGCGGGGTTTCAAAGCAAAAAACAGTCTACAATTATTCTTGAAATTCAGGAACTTAGATCTATCCCCAGAAAACAACTCAGGAATTGGAATTCTGGGTTCTAACATCGGGTTCTGAACTACATAATCTTGAATGCTTTGTACCCTTGCAGTGAGTTGATCTACACAAGAGGACAGACCTTGAATGTCCATATCTACACCTGTGTCCTGAACCACCCAGAGGTTAAGGGGAAAAGGAATACAAAACACACTGCAGAGAAAAAAAAATGGTCTCAGAACTTCTCTTATCCCTCTATTGAGATGCATTAACACTTTGTGGGCCAGCTGTACTGTTATGTTGGGCTGGTGGTTAGGAGCACTAGAAATGACCAGATGAGCAAACTAGCAATACAGGACGAGCTCTGGGAAGTGGGAGCTCTGCTGACTGCAATGCTAATCCTATCACAACAACTAGAAATAGCCGTGGAGCGTTCCTGACTCTGCCTAGACGCCTCTTCACAGCCTAAGAGCTAACTACCCCTAAAGATAGAAAATACAGCCTACCTTGCCTCAGAGAAATTCCCCAAAGAAATAGGCAGCCCCCACATATATTGACTGTGAGTTAAGATGGAAGTCACAAACACAGGAATGAAATAGGTTTCAGCATAGGAGGCCAGACTGAACTAAACAGACTGAGGATAGAAAAGGTATCTTTGCGGTCAGCATAAAACACTAACAAAAAACCACGCAGAGTGTGAAAAAGAAACCACCGCACCGACTCACGGCGCGGTGGTGCCACTCTGCATCCCAGAGCTTCCAGCTAACAAGATTAAATATAATAGCAAGCTGGACAAAAACACAGAGGTAACAAATAAACTAGCAGGGACTTAGCTTTTGCTGAAGTAGACAGGTCATCTGAAAGATCCAAGTGAACTGAACCAGTACTAGGACATTGACAGCTGGCATCAAGTAACGATCTGAGTGGAGTTAAATAGAGCAGCCAGCCAAAGCCTGAACGAGATCAGCTGGAGAAGGAATCTCAGAACCAGCAGCTCCACTCACAGCCACCAGAGGGAGTCCATGAACAGAACTCGCCGAAGTACCATTCATAACCACAGGAGGGAGCTCGAGAACAGAATTCACAACAGAGAACATCGATAAGGGATGAAAAATAGTTAGTAACCATACTGGACAAATGTTGTCTCCTGTCACTTTGAATAGATGCTGCAGTACCTGTCCTGTCTGCGGTCATTGCGAAATCACTCCACAACCTGGTCAGAAAACCCCTCTGTCCAACGCCACTTCTGATTTGTGCACCTCTAACACCTCTGCCCTGTAGCCCCCTGCAGCTCGTGTGAGAACCATCACCAGCGCTGTGTGCTGGGAATGCCTGAATCAAACGGTCTACAAGAGTAGCTTGTTTGGTTGCTAATATTTGTTCGAGGTTCTCATGTGGCATAATATTTTGCAATTTGCCTTTATAGCGAGGGTCAAGGATGCAGGCCAACCAGTAATCGTCATCGCTCATCATTTTAATAATGCGTGGGTCCCTTTTGAGGATACGTAAGGCATAATCCGCCATGTGGGCCAAAGTTCCAGTTGTCAAATCTGCGGTTGTGCTGGTTTGAGGGGCAGTTACAGGCAAATCTACGTCACTTGCCTCCCTTAAAAAAACAGAACCTGGCCTTGCAACGCCACTAATTTCTGTTGGCCCAGGAGAAGCTTCCTCATTAAAAAAGTACTTTATTTAACAGACAACTAATACCTAAAAATACTTTATTAGAAAAATAGTTAAAATTGTAGTAGACAAAAACCCGCAAACCTACACTCAATGTGAACAAAAGGGCTACTGGTTATCCCTGTAATTCCCTATTAAACCCTTCCTAGCAGCGGAGGTTGGCACCCTAGCTTGTTCGCAAATTGGCGCCCCCACTCAACGTCGGCTGGTCCTGATATACTCTATAATACCCTACTATACAGCAGGACAGAAAGAAAAGGCCCGTATCAACACAAGGAGTGCCGCTAGGAAAATGGAAAAGGGAGGTGGGATGCAAAAGGGGATATATATATAACGGCCACAGCAAAAATTCTAAATAAAGTGAGTTAGCCTATGCAACCAGAAACCTGGAATAGCCCTCGTAACAACTCAAAATATATAGACACTACAGTCGAGAATTGGAATAGGGGTGTAATATGCTGTGGAAGGCCTAGTATAACTGACCCTCACAATCCCTAAAAGATACTGTCCCTACCTGGCTGCGGAGGTTGGCACCCCTAAATAAACACGCCAGTGGCGCCCCCGCTCTCGTCGACTGCTCCTCCGTAACCCTATCTACTTACCCTGGCTCCTATATCCACAGAAGAGAGAGGGGGGAGGGGGGAGGGGGGAGGGGGAAAGGACAGAGGAAATATACCAAAGTGGGTGGGGGGAATAATTAGCTCTGTGTGTGATTAAGTTATAGCTAAGGTGTCGCTTTAAAGGTGCTGTATGCTTGGAACATATTAGGATAGTTTTAAATACAGCAGATTATTACACAGTATATTGCACAAGTGCCTACCAGCAAACTACTTTCAGTCACTGGAGTCGCAGTATATACTGCAGGTACAAATAATTATCGATCTATCAGAGTAATGTTTATATATAGCGATATATAAGATATTGCACAAATGCCCGCCAGTAAGCTATTTATAGTCACTGGAATAGCAGTATATACCACAAGTACAGATAATTATGCACCTATCAAAATAATTTATATATAGCGATTTATTGCACTGATTTATTGCACAAATGCCCTCTAACACACTTCTTCTAATTACCAGAGTAGTCGTATCTCCGACACCTTATTGTTATACGTTTACCCTTTTACAGTGTGTGCAAGACCAATCCCCACATATATTTGTATCTCCCACCGGTCCAAAATACCAGGGTAATGTGCTGCACAATAATAGATACCACAGAGTAAACAAATGAAACTATACTTAACCACCTATTTTTGACTCAGAGTATATCCCCTATTGCACTTTGCCTAGCATATAGCCAAAAACCCACAGATAGACCAAATTCACTTATCTGGTGTTCATATGATACTTTAGCGCCTCAACGCGTTTCCCTGCCATGATGCCAGTTCATCAGGAGGCTAATGGAGAGACCGTTGTCCATAGATTCAGCATACGGCCATCACAAAGTACTGCTTGTAGGTGTGCAGTGCTGTTCAGAGCGGGGGTTTTTTAAGTTCCCGGAACTATCATAGGGCCCGCCCCCTATGACACATGAATGCTGCTAGAGGGAGTATCTGATAGAAAAGTGCCCAGTCAGTATGTCCTACGGTTGTACTGCGCATGTCTGCATGATCTATGCACTAGAGGTACAACGATCTCATCAACACTCAGTGCCTGATAGTTAGGCGACACCCTGCATCACCAAGCGCCGCCCCATCTCAGTGCTCAGAGCTTGTACTGCGCATGTCTGCATGATCTATGCACTAGAGGTACAGCAATCTCGTCCACACTCAGTGCCTGATAGTTAGACGTCACCCTGCATCACCAAGCGCCGCCCCATCTCAGTAAGAGCTTGTACCGTGCATGTCTGCATGATCTATGCACTAAAGGTACAGCAATCTCGTCCACACCCAGTGCCTGATTGCTAAAAGTCACCCTGCACCGCCAGGCGCTGCCCCATCCCAGTGGTCAGAGCTACGCAGGCACACTGGGGTTAGCATCTGCTGTTAAGTGGATATAGTAATTTGCTCAGTATGCCACGCCCATATATCCTACGTAACCCTGCGATAGACATCGCAGGCTAATCACTGGGCATCGAACCACACAGGCGCAATAAAGATAGTTCCTGAAATTGTGTTCAGTGCTCAGTGACTGTAACTCTGCTCGACCGCGCATGCCTGCAGGTATTATTGGCTTACCCATTATGGCGCTCGGAACTTCACAGAGGTACTCAGACCGGCAGATTAAACATACTGTACAACCTTGACTATGGATACATTCAGATTATCACAGTGGGCCATGGTCCCAGTGCCATCCTTAAATAGACTGTTTTAAATGAATTGGGAACATTACATTATGTAGAATATGCAAAAATGGATATATGCTCTTATGTCAATAGCTTGCATGTTATTTGTAATCCACATGATATTAAATATCCCCAGCTTAAAAGTATACAGATCAATTTGTCAAGATAAAAGATAACAACAGGATGCAGAAAAGGGGGGGGGATAAACCAATACATTAACCCCCTCGAGCTTACACACACTATCTCTTAAGTGTGTGCTCAGGGCTGGATATCTCAAAATAAGGGTAGAGTAATCAGTTAAAATAACCTGATTTAGCAAACGCAGTCCCCTCAGATGAAGCAACCATAGGTAAGTTGTTCATTTAACCCCTTAGGGGTTACTGACTCCATTCTGAAGATCCACTGGGATTCCTTTTGTAAAAAAATCCTATCCCAGTCACCTTGTCTGCCATTCGGCATCACAACCTCCAAAACGCAAAACCTCAACACATCTGGATTACCCTGATGACATTCCCATATGTGCCTGGCTACAGGGGTGTCCCTCTTGTTTCTCACGTCACCTAGATGTTCACCTATCCGTTTCCTCAATTCTCTTTTTGTTTTCCCTATATAATTCAACGGACAGGGGCAGATTGCCATATAAATAACCCCCGTGCTTTTGCAATTAGCAAAATCCCTCAGGAAGTATTGTCGACTGGTTGATGCACTTACAAAGGCTTTACCTGGTGAAATGGCCCTACAGAAGGAGCAACTACCGCATTTGTACATGCCGCAAACTTTCCTGTCAAGCCATGTACCTTCAGGTCTCTGTCTGACATAGTGGCTATGTACCAAGCGGTCTTTGAGAGACCTACCCCTACGAAATGTGATCTGTGGCCTACGAGGGATAAATTCTTCCAAGATGTCATCTGCCTGTAGGATCTGCCAATGCTTCCTTAGGATCCTGTATATATTATCTGACTGTGAGTCAAAGGTGCCGATCACTCTACAGGTGTTCTCCTCCCCCTTTTGCTCTCGAGGTTGAAGAAGGGTACCTCTGTCCCTTCCTAGGGCATTTCTAAAGGCCGGATTTAAAACCTCATCGGGATACCCGCGTTCCCTAAACCGGTTTCTCAGGTCATATGCTTGTGCCCTGAATGTTTCAACCCGGGAGCAATTTCTCCTAAGGCGTAGATACTGTCCACATGGAATACCCCTCTTGAGGGGGACAGGGTGATGACTGTCCCATCTCAAAAGGGCATTAGTGGATGTTGCCTTTCGAAATACCTTAGTTTCCAAAAAACCAGATTCATTTTTGCTGATCATCACATCCAAGAAGGCCAACTCATACCGTTGGCACTCAAAGGTGAAGTGTAGCCCGATAGTGTTGACATTTATTTCTCGTATCAAATTCTCAAACTCATCCTCTGACCCGTTCCATATAACAAAGACGTCGTCTATATAGCGGTACCACGCACACAAACTTTAATAGAAAAGAGAGTGAACTACAGGTGTCGATTGAGAGATATCAAACACAGATAAAAAATCGGAAACACTCCCAATTTTTGAGAGACTCTGCAGAGTTTAAAGATAATTCGGCTTACAGTTTTGAATATTGTGGAAGTATTGGCTCAGAGATCTCATCATCTGAAGCGGAAACGTCTGACACTGAGATGGCCCCTGTAACAACCACTTGGAGACGTAGGGGGAGAGGTAACACCTTCCAACAAGGGGGAAAATGGAGATATCAGAGGGGAAACCCAGGAAGGTTCCATGGGGGAAGAGGTCGAGATCAGGGAACCCAGGGAAATGTCCCGATGGGTCAACCCTCTGGCTTTTTAAGGCCACTGTCATCTTCACTAGGAGCTTCCTCAGCCTCCTCATCTTCTGTTGGTTTTTTAGACCAGAGAGCAAATGATGATCAGCAAAAATGAATCTGGTTTTTTGGAAACTTTAGAAATGCCCTAGGAAGGGACAGAGGTACCCTTCTTCAACCTCGAGAGCAAAAGGGGGAGGAGAACACCTGTAGAGTGATCGGCACCTTTGACTCACAGTCAGATAATATATACAGGACCCTAAGGAAGCATTGGCAGATCCTACAGGCAGATGACATCTTGGAAGAATTTATCCCTCCTAGGCCACAGATCACATTTCGTAGGGGTAGGTCTCTCAAAGACCGCTTGGTACATAGCCACTATGTCAGACAGAGACCTGAAGGTACATGGCTTGACAGGAAAGTTTGCGGCATGTACAAATGCGGTAGTTGCTCCTTCTGTAGGGCCATTTCACCAGGTAAAGCCTTTGTAAGTGCATCAACCAGTCGACAATACTTCCTGAGGGATTTTGCTAATTGCAAAAGCACGGGGGTTATTTATATGGCAATCTGCCCCTGTCCGTTGAATTATATAGGGAAAACAAAAAGAGAATTGAGGAAACGGATAGGTGAACATCTAGGTGACGTGAGAAACAAGAGGGACACCCCTGTAGCCAGGCACATATGGGAATGTCATCAGGGTAATCCAGATGTGTTGAGGTTTTGCGTTTTGGAGGTTGTGATGCCGAATGGCAGACAAGGTGACTGGGATAGGATTTTATTACAAAAGGAATCCCAGTGGATCTTCAGAATGGAGTCAGTAACCCCTAAGGGGTTAAATGAACAACTTACCTATGGTTGCTTCATCTGAGGGGACTGCGTTTGCTAAATCAGGTTATTTTAACTGATTACTCTACCCTTATTTTGAGATATCCAGCCCTGAGCACACACTTAAGAGATAGTGTGTGTAAGCTCGGGGGGGGGTTAATGTATTGGTTTATCCCCCCCCTTTTCTGCATCCTGTTGTTATCTTTTATCTTGACAAATTGATCTGTATACTTTTAAGCTGGGGATATTTAATATCATGTGGATTACAAATAACATGCAAGCTATTGACATAAGAGCATATATCCATTTTTGCATATTCTACATAATGTAATGTTCCCAATTCATTTAAAACAGTCTATTTAAGGATGGCACTGGGATCATGGCCCACTGTGATAATCTGAATGTATCCATAGTCAAGGTTGTACAGAATGTTTAATCTGCCGGTCTGAGTACCTCTGTGAAGTTCCGAGCGCCGTAATGGATAAGCCAATAATACCTGCAGGCATGCGCGGTCGAGCAGAGTTACAGTCACTGAGCACTGAACACAATTTCAGGAACTATCTTTATTGCGCCTGTGTGGTTCGATGCCCAGTGATTAGCCTGCGATGTCTATCGCAGGGTTACGTAGGATATATGGGCGTGGCATACTGAGCAAATTACTATATCCACTTAACAGCAGATGCTAACCCCAGTGTGCCTGCGTAGCTCTGACCACTGGGATGGGGCAGCGCCTGGCGGTGCAGGGTGACTTTTAGCAATCAGGCACTGGGTGTGGACGAGATTGCTGTACCTTTAGTGCATAGATCATGCAGACATGCACGGTACAAGCTCTTACTGAGATGGGGCGGCGCTTGGTGATGCAGGGTGACGTCTAACTATCAGGTACTGAGTGTGGACGAGATTGCTGTACCTCTAGTGCATAGATCATGCAGACATGCGCAGTACAAGCTCTGAGCACTGAGATGGGGCGGCGCTTGGTGATGCAGGGTGTCGCCTAACTATCAGGCACTGAGTGTTGATGAGATCGTTGTACCTCTAGTGCATAGATCATGCAGACATGTGCAGTACAACCGTAGGACATACTGACTGGGCACTTTTCTATCAGATACTCCCTCTAGCAGCATTCATGTGTCATAGGGGGCGGGCCCTATGATAGTTCCGGGAACTTAAAAAACCCCCGCTCTGAACAGCACTGCACACCTACAAGCAGTACTTTGTGATGGCCGTATGCTGAATCTATGGACAACGGTCTCTCCATTAGCCTCCTGATGAACTGGCATCATGGCAGGGAAACGCGTTGAGGCGCTAAAGTATCATATGAACACCAGATAAGTGAATTTGGTCTATCTGTGGGTTTTTGGCTATATGCTAGGCAAAGTGCAATAGGGGATATACTCTGAGTCAAAAATAGGTGGTTAAGTATAGTTTCATTTGTTTACTCTGTGGTATCTATTATTGTGCAGCACATTACCCTGGTATTTTGGACCGGTGGGAGATACAAATATATGTGGGGATTGGTCTTGCACACACTGTAAAAGGGTAAACGTATAACAATAAGGTGTCGGAGATACGACTACTCTGGTAATTAGAAGAAGTGTGTTAGAGGGCATTTGTGCAATAAATCAGTGCAATAAATCGCTATATATAAATTATTTTGATAGGTGCATAATTATCTGTACTTGTGGTATATACTGCTATTCCAGTGACTATAAATAGCTTACTGGCGGGCATTTGTGCAATATCTTATATATCGCTATATATAAACATTACTCTGATAGATCGATAATTATTTGTACCTGCAGTATATACTGCGACTCCAGTGACTGAAAGTAGTTTGCTGGTAGGCACTTGTGCAATATACTGTGTAATAATCTGCTGTATTTAAAACTATCCTAATATGTTCCAAGCATACAGCACCTTTAAAGCGACACCTTAGCTATAACTTAATCACACACAGAGCTAATTATTCCCCCCACCCACTTTGGTATATTTCCTCTGTCCTTTCCCCCTCCCCCCTCCCCCCTCTCTCTCCTATGGATATAGGAGCCAGGGTAAGTAGATAGGGTTACGGAGGAGCAGTCGACGAGAGCGGGGGCGCCACTGGCGTGTTTATTTAGGGGTGCCAACCTCCGCAGCCAGGTAGGGACAGTATCTTTTAGGGATTGTGAGGGTCAGTTATACTAGGCCTTCCACAGCATATTACACCCCTATTCCAATTCTCGACTGTAGTGTCTATATATTTTGAGTTGTTACGAGGGCTATTCCAGGTTTCTGGTTGCATAGGCTAACTCACTTTATTTAGAATTTTTGCTGTGGCCGTTATATATATATCCCCTTTTGCATCCCACCTCCCTTTTCCATTTTCCTAGCGGCACTCCTTGTGTTGATACGGGCCTTTTCTTTCTGTCCTGCTGTATAGTAGGGTATTATAGAGTATATCAGGACCAGCCGACGTTGAGTGGGGGCGCCAATTTGCGAACAAGCTAGGGTGCCAACCTCCGCTGCTAGGAAGGGTTTAATAGGGAATTACAGGGATAACCAGTAGCCCTTTTGTTCACATTGAGTGTAGGTTTGCGGGTTTTTGTCTACTACAATTTTAACTATTTTTCTAATAAAGTATTTTTAGGTATTAGTTGTCTGTTAAATAAAGTGTTTGAACACTATACCAACATATTACTATTTAATTTAATCATTAAAAAAGTACTCATCCCCATCATCCTCCTCATCCTCCTCCTCCTCTTCGCCCGCTACCGCGTCCTCTCCTCGGCCCTGACCAGACAATGGCTGACTGTCATCAAGGCTTTCCTCTTCCTTGGCTGCAGACGCCTGCTCCTTTATGTGCGTCAAACTTTGCATCAGCAGACGCATTAGGGGGATGCTCATGCTTATTATGGCGTTGTCTGCACTAACCAGCCGTGTGCATTCCTCAAAACACTGAAGGACTTGACACAGGTCTTGTAGCTTCGACCGCTGCACACCTGACATGACCATGTCTGCCATCCAACTGCCTGCCCGTGTATGTGTATCCTCCCACAAATACATAACAGCACGCCTCTGTTCGCACAGTCTCTGAAGCATGTGCAGTGTGGAGTTCCACCTTGTTGCAACGTCGATGATTAGGCGATGCTGGGGAAGGTTCAAAGACCGCTGATAGTTCTGCATACGGCTGGAGTGTACGGGCGAACGGCGGATATGCGAACAAAGTCTGCGCACTTTGAGGAGCAGGTCGGGTAACCCCGGATAACTTTTCAGGAAGCACTGCACCACCAGGTTTAAGGTGTGAGCCAGGCAAGGAATGTGTTTCAGTTGGGAAAGGGCTATGGCAGACATGAAATTCCTTCCTTTATCACTCACTACCTTGCCTGCCTCAAGATGTACAGTGCCCAGCCATGACTGAGTTTCTTTCTGCAAGAACTCGGACAGAACTTCCGCGGTGTGTCTGTTGTTGCCCAAACACTTCATTGCCAATACAGCCTGCTGACGCTTGCCACTAGCTGTCCCATAATGGCACACCTGGTGTGCAACAGTGGCAGCTGTGGATGGAGTGGATGTGCGACTGCGGTCTATGGACGAGCTCTCGCTTCTGCAGGAGGACGAGGAAGAGGAGGAGGGGGGGCGAACGCCTACAGCCAACTCTTTCCTTGACCGTGGGCTAGGCAGAACTGTCCCAATATTGCTGTCCCCTGTGGACCCTGTATCCACCACATTCACCCAGTGTGCCGTGATGGACACGTAACGTCCCTGGCCATGCCTACTGGTCCATGCATCTGTTGTCAGGTGCACCTTTGTAGTCACAGACTGCCTGAGTGCATGGACGATGCGGTCTTTAACATGCTGTTGGAGGGCTGGGATGGCTTTTCTAGAAAAGAAGTGTCGACTGGGTAGCTCGTAGCATGGTACAGCGTAGTCCATCAGCGCTTTGAAAGCTTTGCTTTCAACTAACCGGTAGGGCATCATCTCTAATGAGATTAGTCTAGCAATGTGGGCGTTAAAACCCTGTGTATGCGGATGCGAGGATGAGTACTTCCTTTTCCTAACAAGAGTCTCATGTAGGGTGAGCTGGACTGGAGAGCTGGAGATCGTGGAACTAGCGGTGGTGCCGGTGGACATGGGTGAGTGAGAGAGGGTTGGAGATGGTATTCTTGCTGGTGCCCTACATGCAGTGTTTCCTACTACGAACCTGGTGATTCCCTGACTGCTTTGGCCTGGAGACAAAAGCTGCACAGATACTGCAGGTGTTGCGGGAAATGGTGGGCTTACAGTGAGGGAAGGGATGTAGCGTTGCTGACTAGCTTCATTGGCCGAGGGTGCTGCAACCTTTAGGCTCGTTTGGTAGTTAGTCCAGGCTTGCAAATGCATGGTGGATAAATGTCTAGCATGCAACTTGTATTTAGACTTTTAAGATTCTGACCTCTGCTTAAGGTAGTTGAACATTTTTGACAGATGACTTTGCGCTGATCATTTGGATGTTGTTTAAAAAAATGCCAGACTGCACTCTTTCTACTATCGGATACCTTTTCAGGCATTGCAGACTGAGCTTCTTTAACCGGATGGCCACACTGTCCTCCAACTGGTTTTGGTTTTGCCACGCGTTTTTGGCCAGATACGGGCCCGGCAGATGGAACCTGTTGTGATGTTGATGCCTACTGCGGCTCCTCCTCCTCCTCCACTTCAGAACTACTGCCGCCTGCACCCTGTTCCCCCAATGGCTGCCAATTGGGGTCAACAACTGGGTCATCTATGACCTCCTCTTCTATCTCGTGTGCAACTTCGTCTGTGTCACCGTGTAAGCCGGTGGTATAGCGTTCGTGACGGGGCACCATAGTCTCAGCTGGGTTTGATTCTGGCTCAGTACACTGCGAGGGCAATGTTCTGGTCTGAGTCAAAGGAACAGCATAGTAATCTGGCTGTGGCTGTGCATCAGTGCACTCCATGTCCGATTCAACTTCTAATGGGCATGGCCTGTTAACTGTTTCACTGTCTAACCCAGGAACGGTATGTGTAAAGAGCTCCATGGAGTAACCCGTTGTGTCTCCTGACGCATCCTTCTCTCTTGTTCTGGGTGAAGAAGACAAGGAAGCGACTTGTCCCTGACCGTGAACATCCACTAACAACGCGCTGCTTTTACATTTAGCACTTTCAGAAGAGGAGGCAAAAGAGCTAGAGGCTGAGTCAGCAAGTAAAGCCAAAACTTGTTCTTGCTGCTCCGGCTTTAAAAGCGGTTTTCCTACTCCCAGAAAAGGGAGCGTTCGAGGCCTTGTGTAGCCAGACGACGAACCTGGCTCAACAACTCGAGACTTAGGTGCTGTACTGCTTTTACCACGACCACCAGCTGACAATGACCGCCCACGGCCACGACCTCTTCCACCAGACTTCCTCATTGTTTGCAAAACGTAACCAAAGTAACGGTATTTGTTACTGTAAAACAACTTATAAGGTGAACTCTAACTTCTGTAGGATTTATATACACCTTTATAGGTGGCTGACACTGAAAGGAAAACCAGGCCCAATGTTACACACTAGGTTTTCTGTGCCCCAATAATTTGAGACAGATGGCACACACACGACCGGCACTCAAGCAGAAATGCCAATCTTAATCTTCCACTATTTTTTTTTTCAGGGAGAATTTACAAAAAAAAAAAATGGCCCAGTATTACACACTGGTTTTCGGTGGCACACAATGAGAGACAGATGCCACACACAGCAATGGCACAGAGGCAGACTTGCCAATCTTTATCTCCCACTATTTATTTATTTTTTTACAGGGAGAATTTACAAAAAAAAAAAGGCCCAGTATTACACACTGGTTTTCGGTGGCACACAATGAGAGAAGATGCCACACACAGCAATGGCACAGAGGCAGACTTGCCAATCTTTATCTCCCACTATTTATTTATTTTTTTACAGGGAGAATTTACAAAAAAAAAAAATGGCCCAGTATTACACACTGGTTTTTGGTGGCACACAATGAGAGACAGATGCCACACACAGCACTGGCACAGAGGCACTTGCCAATCTTTATCTCCCACTATTTATTTATTTTTTTACAGGGAGAATTTACAAAAAAAAAAAAGGCCCAGTATTACACACTTGTTTTCGGTGGCACACAATGAGAGACAGATGCCACACACAGCAATGGCACAGAGGCAGACTTGCCAATCTTTATCTCCCACAATTTTTTTTTTTTCAGGGAGAATAAAAAAAAAAAAAAAAAAAAAAGGCCCAGTATTACACACTAGGTATTCTGTGGCACATAATGAGAGACAGATGCCACACACAGCACTGGCACAGAGGCAGACTTGCCAATCTTTATCTCCCACTATTTATTTATTTTTTTACAGGTAGAATTTACAAAAAATAAAAAATGGCCCAGTATTACACACTGGTTTTTGGTGGCACACAATGAGAGACAGATGACACACACAGCAATGGCACAGAGGCAGACTTGCCAATCTTTATCTCCCACTATTTATTTATTTTTTTACAGGGAGAATTTACAAAAAAAAAAAAAAATGGCCCAGTATTACACACTGGTTTTCGGTGGCACACAATGAGAGACAGATGCCACACACAGCAATGGCACAGAGGCAGACTTGCCAATCTTTATTTCCCACTGTTTATTTATTTTTTTACAGGGAGAATTTACAAAAAAGAAAAAAAAGGCCCAGTATTACACACTGGTTTTCGGTGGCACACAATGAGAGACAGATGCCACACACAGCACTGGCACAGAGGCAGACTTGCCAATCTTTATCTCCCACTATTTATTTATTTTTTTACAGGGAGAATTTACACGAAAAAAAAATATGGCCCAGTATTACACACTGGTTTTCGGTGGCACACAATGAGAGACAGATGCCACACACAGCACTGGCACAGAGGCAGACTTGCCAATCTTTATCTCCCACTATTTATTTATTTTTTTACAGGGAGAATTTACACGAAAAAAAAATATGGCCCAGTATTACACACTGGTTTTCGGTGGCACACAATGAGAGACAGATGCCACACACAGCACTGGCACAGAGGCAGACTTGCCAATCTTTATCTCCCACTATTTATTTATTTTTTTACAGGGAAAATTTACAAAAAAAAAAGGCCCAGTATTACACACTGGTTTTCGGTGGCACACAATGAGAGACAGTTGCCACACACAGCAATGGCACAGAGGCAGACTTGCCAATCTTTATCTCCCACTATTTATTTATTTTTTTACCGGGAGAATTTACAAAAAAAAAAAAAAACAAGATGGCTGTGCAGAAAGGAAGGAACAACAGGATTTGTGCTTTGAAAAAAGCAGTTGGTTTGCACAGCGGCATACACACACAGCAACGCAGCTATCAGGGAGCCTTTTAGGGCAGCCCAATGAGCTACAGTGCTGAGGAAAAAAAAATGTAGCTTCCACTGTCCCTGCAAACAAAAGTTGGTGTTGGACAGTGGAAATCGCTACAGCACAAGCGGTTTGGGGGTGAATGTACCCTGCAAAACATTATCCCTGCTTCTGACGAAGCGGCACCTCTCCCTACGCTCAGATCAGCAGCAGTAAGATGGCGGTCGGCGGGAACAACCCTTTATAGCCCCTGTGACGCCGCAGAAAGCAAGCCAATCACTGCAATGCCCTTCTCTAAGATGGTGGGGACTGAGATCTATGTCATCACGCTGCCCACACTCTGCGTCCACCTTCATTGGCTGAGAAATGGCGCTTTTAGCGTCATTGAAACGCGACTTTGGCGCGAAAGTCGCGTACCGCATGGCCGACCCCACACAGGGATCGGGTCGGGTTTCATGAGACGCCGACTTTGCCAAAATTCGGCGACTTATGAAAATGAACGATCCGTTTAGCTCAACCCTACATGTGAGGAATGCCTGTTTGTTAGGGAATTCCCACATGTATTCAGCTTATCTGGAAGCCGTAAATCATGCAACTGAGTGTTAGGGCTAGCGGAACGCACCAAATAATTAGAGAGATGGTATGAGGTGCGTTCGCAGCCCGGGGTCCACCATGCAGAGATGAAACCTGCTGCTGAGTAAGTGACAGACTATATGGCAGTACAATGAAGATACAAACACGGGTTAGCTTCACCCTGTATGAAAAAAGAGAACCTGTTGCATCACAGGGCCGTGGTACCGCACAAAGAGAGCAAGCAAGGAGTCACAGAACTCAATCCCAAGACTCGGGATTAGAGTTCATCTAGACCACTTGCGCTTGACACCGCTACTGGCTGACAGAGTATAACTAAAATAGTAATTTTATGCACAAGAGTGCGAGCAGTGCCGCTCTGGCGGACGCTATCAACCACCCAGACTTGGGTCAGGGAAGCGCTCTAATAGTGCACGGCACCGCACTGGCAGTCACAGCAATAGATGCTGTATCGTGTGTTTAGTACTGATGGCTCTGTCGGGTGCTAGATAGCAGATGATTAAGGAGTGACTTTCACACAACACAAACACGTTTTCAAGTATACACTAGTGCATGGCCAAGTGGCCATGCGAACCTTTTATAGCAGCAGTGCTACAAGACCTTCCAGATGGACCAATAGGAGCCGCAACAGGACCGGAGCATGTGACCACGACCTGCAATGGGAGGTCATCCTGTGGGCATGCTCAGTATGTGAAAAGCAGGACTTAGTCATAGAAAGACCTGCTCGCTGCTGAACATTGCTGGCTACAAGGACAGAACCTGGAAGGGCAGTAGTAACCAGTCGTCCAGTATCAGCCTGAGCTAGACTCTGGGACCGACGTCTCCGGTGAGCAGGCTCCACTGTGGCTGGAGAAGAATGGGAGACCGCAGAGGAGATGGTTTGAGATTCCCCCTGTGCAGAGGTAAAAACTCGACACCTAACACTGAGGTGATGAAAACTATATCTCCAAGCTATAACAAATACTCGGAGATCACCCGAGCATGCTCGGGAAAACCCAAGCAACGAGTTTTTTTGCTCATCACTAATTCTTACTTTTACACTTTGTCACACTATGGGACAGTCATTTTGTGCAAGCTGGTCGCTTTCATAGCATGCAGATCTGCATGCTATAGAAGATGTCAGCGCTGTAGATACTGCACACTGACCTGAGAGACTTTCTGATCATCACTGTGCATGACAGGAAGTCTCTCAGCTCTGGAGCCGCCGTGGGGTTTCCGATCCAAATGTAGAGGGAATGTCAGCCCCTGTGCCAGCTCCGGAACGCTGCAATCATACTTGCATACCAGGATGGGGGTAGGGGACAATTATAAGGGTGGGGCCATGTATACCAGGACTGGGATGGGGGCCAATCATACCAGAATAGGGTTGAGGCCATGCATACTAGAATTAAATGGGGGCCCTGCATACCAGGATAGGGATGAGGGTGATCATTCCTGCCAGGATAGGGATGAGGGGGCCATGCACAGCAGGATAGGGATGAGGGGGCCATGCACAGCAGGATAGGGATGAGGGGGCCATGCATTCCAGGATAGGGATGAGGGGGATCATTCCTACCAGTATAGGGCTGGGGGGACCATGCACACCAGGATAGGGATGAGGGGGCCATGCATACCAGGATAGGGCTGAGGGATCTATGCATACCAAGCTAGGGTTTAGAGGGCCATGCAACCATGTTCCCCTAAAAAATTGATAATTTTTTAACAAATTTTAAAAATCCAAAAAGTATGTGTTATTAAACAGGTTGTTGGTTACCGAAAACAGAAAAGAATAGTGCCAGCTCACCATTTTAGTTTACAGGAATCAAGCAAGCACAGAACCACGAGCTGACCACTCATGTATGGCAATTGCAGGAAAAAGAAGAAATGTTCCAGCTTCTGGTAAAATTTATCAAGCTTGATAAAGAACAACCGTGTTCGAAATGCGTCGCTTGCTCCTTTTCCTGTCCACTATCTTTTTTCAATTGTTTTTTTGATGGAATAAAGATTACTCTGAAAATTTTACCAGAAGCTGGAACATATCTGTTTTCCCTGCAGTTGTTTGTTACCACCTGTTACTATCTGTTTTCTCATAGCCATATACAAGTATGTTATGGTCACTTTGATATTTTTGATATTACTAAAGCTGGGTTTATGTTGAAGAACTTGAAAGTGATTAAATATAGACCTCAGATTTTTACACACGTCTTTTCCAGGCTATTAGAAGCTTTGCAGTATTTACGATTCACTCCAAATTAACTAACTGCACATAAAATTTTGGGGAAAAGATAAACAAGACTAGTGAATTCTAATTTCAAAGATTATAATGACCTATAATCATTAGTGTTGAGCATTCCGATACTGCAAGTATCGGGTATCGGCCGATACTTGCTGTATCGGAATTCCGATACCGAGATCCGATATTTTTGTGATATCGGGTATCGGTATCGAAACAACATTAATGTAAAAATGTGTAAAAGAGAGAATTAAAATAAAAAATATTGCTATACTCACCTCTCCGACGCAGCCTGCACCTTACCGAGGGAAGCGGCAGCGTTCTTTGTTTAAAATTTGCGCTTTTCTTTCCTTTACGTGAGTCCCGGCTTGTGATTGGTTGCGTGCCGCCCATGTGACCGGCATGCAACCAATCACAGCAGGCCGTGACGTAATTTCAGGTCCTTCAGGATTTTAAAATTACGTTCCGGCGTTGTGATTGGTTGCGTCGCAGTCACATGGGAGACGCAACCAATCACAAGCCGTGACGTCACGGGAGGCTGGACACGCGCGCATTTTAAAATGGGCGCATGTCCAGCCTCCCGTGACGTCCCGGCTTGTGATTGGTTGCGCCGCGATCAACCAATCACAAGCCGGGAGGCTGGACACGCGCCCATTTTAAAATTTTAAAATGCGCGCGTGTCCAGCCTCCCGTGACGTCCCGGCTTGTGATTGGTTGACCGCGGCGCAACCAATCACAAGCCGGGACGTCACGGGAGGCTGGACACGCGCCCATTTTAAAAAGTGCGCGTGTCCAGCCTCCCGTGACGTCACGGCTTGTGATTGGTTAATGGCGGCCATGTTGCCGGGAGGCGGACCAATCACAGCAAGCCGTGACGTAATTTCGTCACGGCTTGCTGTGATTGGTCCACGTCCCGGCAACATGGCCGCCCTGACCAATCACAAGCCGGGACTTCACGTAACCAAGTAAAAGCGCAAATTTTAAACAAACAACGCTGCCGGTTCACTCGCTGAGGTCCAGGCTGCGTCGGAGGGTGAGTATAGCGATATTTTTTATTTTAATTCTTTCTTTTACACATTTATATGGATCCCAGGGCCTGAAGGAGAGTTTCCTCTCCTTCAGACCCTGGGAACCATCAGGAATACCGTCCGATACTTGAGTCCCATTGACTTGTATTGGTATCGGGTATCGGTATCGGATTGGATCCGATACTTTGCCGGTATCGGCCGATACTTTCCGATACCGATACTTTCAAGTATCGGACGGTATCGCTCAACACTAATAATCATTATTTAATGTATGTTCACACATAACATTTTATTCAGAATCAAAATGCAAAGTGTTGGCAGGAATAATGCTGTTTACAGTATGTCTCCTGTATTATTGATGCATCTTTGACGCGGCTATTGATACTTTTTTTGTCATTGATCTTAATGGACACAAATGCTGTAAACATACTGAAAGGAATGAAATGTTGTGTTTTGAAAAATAACATGCCACATGTCAAAAAACACAAGAAAACTCAAAATGAGGATGAGATTTTAGAAACTGCATTAATTTTGCTGTTACTGTAAAGTGCAGCGTATTTTATATATGAAAAATGATGTAAGGAAAAAATGCAGCAAAAATGCTTTATATGAACATAGCCTAATATTAGCAAGCTATTTTCAGTCTGAAATGGACCTCATATTTTCCAGTACTCCATCTGGACCTCCTTGAATGGACAAACTATTATCAGTGAGCTAGAAGGACAGCCACATTGATTAGCAGCTTCACAACTTTTTTAATTGGGCTTTTCGTGCCAGAATCAATTCTAGCAGCTACATGGAGAATTTTATACAAACAATTTCCAAGCCTGTTATTTGTAAAGTTGTGTTAAAGTTCAGAGTAATTTAATTATAACCAGGACTATTTGTTCCTATAAATGTGATCAAATTCTGTGCTTTGTATTCTGTTAAAGAAAGCAAAATTATAATTGTAAATTCTCTTTATTACTGGCTTATTGTTTGCAATGAAGGGAATAGGATGCTGAAACAAACTCCTAAAACATAAAATAATAGCAGGTTATGAGTAGAAATGGACCAACTTTTAAACAACAATTTTTGACAGCAATTCGGCATATTCTTTTTTTTATCTTTATGTGTGTTTTTTTTTGCCTCCAACTTAACATCTTTATTGATGGTGTTGTCCCTTATACTCAAATTAGGCAGCTCTTTCGAGGATCTGAAGCAATGACAAGTTTTTTTCTGCATGAAGAAATGATTGACAGCTCAGTTCTGCCATGCTTGTACAATCATCAAGAGCATTAGAAGTCATTATGATGGAATTTAAGAATATTTGTTGTTTAGGTAGAACCTGACAGCTAATACATGTAACCCAGTGCGTAGGCAGCATGTATCAGGCACTTATTGTGTGAACTTATCTAGGCATGTTTGGACTTTGAAAAATGAAAAACATATTTTAATAGCTGTCAGGGAATGAGACCACACTATAGACTAGTCGGACAGGCTGACCTCCGTCAACTTCTCCCTGCCTGCTGATTCGGAGTAACAGGTCTCTATGCGCACTTGTAAGAGGAATTTTATCATGCCCCTTGTGTGATATGACATTAGTGAGGAAAGACTGCCATCTAGTGTTGAGCATTCCGATACCGCAAGTATCGGGTATCGGCCGATACTTGCGGGTATCGGAATTCCGATACCGAGATCCGATACTTTTGTGGTATCGGGTATCGGTATCGAAACAACATTAATGTAAAAATGTGTAAAAGAGAGAATTAAAATAAAAAATATTGCTATACTCACCTCTCCGACGCAGCCTGCACCTTACCGAGGGAAGCGGCAGCGTTCTTTGTTTAAAATTCGCGCTTTTCTTTCCTTACGTGAAGTCCCGGCTTGTGATTGGTCGCATGCCGCCCATGTGGCGGCGACGCAACCAATCACAGCAAGCCGTGACGTAATTTCAGGTCATTCAGTATTTTAAAATTACGCTCCGGCTTTGTGATTGGTTGCGTCGCAGTCACATGGGCGACGCAACCAATCACAGCAAGCCGTGACGTAATTTCAGGTCCTTAAGGATTTTAAAATTACGTCCCGGCTTTGTGATTGGTTGCGTCGCAGTCACATGGGCGCCGCAACCAATCACAAGCCGTGACGTCACGGGAGGCTGGACACGCGCGCATTTTAAAATGGGCGCGTGTCCAGCCTCCCGTGACGTCCCGGCTTGTGATTGGTTGCGGCGCGGTCAACCAATCACAAGCCGGGAGGCTGGACACGCGCGCATTTTAAAATGGGCGCGTGTCCAGCCTCCCGTGACGTCCCGGCTTGTGATTGGTTGCGGCGCGGTCAACCAATCACAAGCCGGGAGGCTGGACACGCGCGCATTTTAAAATGGGCACGTGTCCAGCCTCCCGTGACGTCCCGGCTTGTGATTGGTTGCGGCGCGGTCAACCAATCACAAGCCGGGAGGCTGGACACGCGCGCATTTTAAAACGCAATTTAAAATGCGCGCGTGTCCAGCCTCCCGGCTTGTGATTGGTTGACCGCGCCGCAACCAATCACAAGCCGGGACGTCACGGGAGGCTGGACACGCGCCCATTTTAAAATGCGCGCGTGTCCAGCCTCCCGGCTTGTGATTGGTTGACCGCGCCGCAACCAATCACAAGCCGGGACGTCACGGGAGGCTGGACACGCGCCCATTTTAAAATGCGCGCGTGTCCAGCCTCCCGTGACGTCACGGCTTGTGATTGGTTGCGGCGCCCATGTGACTGCGACGCAACCAATCACAAAGCCGGGACGTAATTTTAAAATCCTTAAGGACCTGAAATTACGTCACGGCTTGCTGTGATTGGTTGCGTCGCCCATGTGACTGCGACGCAACCAATCACAAAGCCGGAGCGTAATTTTAAAATACTGAATGACCTGAAATTACGTCACGGCTTGCTGTGATTGGTTGCGTCGCCGCCACATGGGCGGCATGCGACCAATCACAAGCCGGGACTTCACGTAAGGAAAGAAAAGCGCGAATTTTAAACAAAGAACGCTGCCGCTTCCCTCGGTAAGGTGCAGGCTGCGTCGGAGAGGTGAGTATAGCAATATTTTTTATTTTAATTCTTTCTTTTACACATTAATATGGATCCCAGGGCCTGAAGGAGAGTTTCCTCTCCTTCAGACCCTGAGAACCATCAGGAATACCGTCCGATACTTGAGTCCCATTGACTTGTATTGGTATCGGGTATCGGTATCGGATTGGATCCGATACTTTGCCGGTATCGGCCGATACTTTCCGATACCGATACTTTCAAGTATCGGACGGTATCACTCAACACTACTGCCATCTGCTTGCCAGGCTAAACCATGTGAAACAAATTTGTACCAGAAGGATTGCAAGGGGAGCATGTGCTGGATCTGGTCAGATGACTCACATGAAAGAGTTCCTGGATATAAAAGCCCTGCATGACAAACCGCAGGGACATTTGGCATTAAGATGCAGAGCAAAGCTGGTCCAGTTAGACCAAAAGTTCAGACTGCGCCAGTGAAGACCCTGCAGATCTTTGCTCAGCAGGAGAGGAACTTCCTGCAAGAAGGCCTGGTCTGCCGAAGGATTCAGCTCCCTCGAGAGTTCCATGTTACATGGCAAGTCGTGACTCCAGAGGCGTTGGTGGTACGTTGACAAAAAAAGCTCATAAGAGGTGCCTACTCCGGAGTGGAGAAGACCTTTCGATGGATGCAGTGGCTGATATATTGGCCCCAACTGTTACAGGACATGGATGGGACTTGCCCAAAATGTTACCTATGTGAGATGAACAAACCCCCAGAACAGATGGCCCCTATTCAGGATATCTGGACCTCTCCGCCCTTGATCTTGATGATCGACTACTTGATGGTCGTAACATTCCACAATGGCTATGAATATTGCTTGGTGATGACCAATCATTTCACCTAGTTTGCAGTGACTAATCCTACCAGGGATCAGGTAGCTGAAGCTGCAGCCAAGGTCATCTCTTGGGACCTCATATATGGGTGCCCAAAGAAATTTCACTTTGACCAAGGGGCCGGTTTCCAGGGATCGATAAGTCTTGAACTACGCTGTATCACCTCCAAGGGATCCCGGCCTGTGAATGCTTTAACTTGACCCTGTTACAAATGTTGCGGTCCTTGGATGAGGTCAAGAAATGAAGTTGCCCAAATTTGTATCTGAGTTGGTGTGGGTCTATAACAATCGAGTTCATGAGACTACAGATAACACCCCATATATGCTGTTGTTTGAATGAGGCAGACGAGAGATTACTGAACTGGAGCTGGATTCTGAGGACCCCTGTCCATGCAGTAGTCCAATAACCTGGATCCGAGAACACTGATACTGACCCTAGACATTAAGGAGGTAGGTCGAGCAGAAGCTTTAGGAGCAGGAACACTCAGGTCGATCCCAACGTCGGATGAACAGCTTCAGTTGGGCGACTGTGTGCTAGTGCGGGCCAAGAGACAGAGAAACGAGCTGGATCACTGCTGGGAAGCAGTACCCTACCAAGTAGTGAAGAAGATTCACCCAAATACCCCAGTTTATGAGGTCAGGGTTGAGGAAAATGATGGAGCATCACACCGGGTGTTAAACCAAAATATGCTGCAGCCCTGTTCCTCTGAAGCAGAGGAGCATACGAAGGTCAGGTCTTCAGCTGGAGTTTCAGAGGTCTCGCAAAGGAGAGTCTTAGAGGAAGAATGCCTTACAGTGCCCTTGAGTTCACTGGAGGTGCAGATGCCGCTCTTGAGTGGGACAGAGACCGAATCAGGAATTGACTTGAAATTTCCGGTGACTGATTCTCCAAGTACTCCACAAGTGCCATTACAGGAAGAGCCTCGCAGGACGGAGCGGGCTAACACTAAAATTTCCCCTAATCGTTATGCCCAAAACAAATCTGTCATGAAATACAACAACCCAACAGGGGGTCAGTCAGCGGACGGCACCACAAACACACAACGGGATGGTACAGGGGAGAGGAAAGATACCTCCTGCTCAAACCTGTCCCTGCACTCTCCTAATGCTCCAAGTGGGTCCTTCCCCCACCACCATCAGGAACCTCATCCCTCGCTGTCACCTAGCACTGCCCTAGCTAGTGCACTGGCCGGCAAGGGTGCTAGCCTCACCACTGCAGATGGAACAACACAGGGGACAGTGACAAACACAAGACAGATGAAGAAAAAACACCGCACTTAGCTTCCAGACTTCACTACCAAGCTCCACACCACAGATGACACAAAAACAGGACTCCAAGCTCCAGAAGTAGCTGACACCTGACAGCTGCAACTGCATGGCTAGCCTCTATTGAATAACTCTATCACCAACAGTCAGCTGATGCCTCAGGTGACCATTTAAAGGATAATGGTAGTGGTCACCACCCACATCAGCTGACGTAGCAACTCTACAGTTGCAACAGACTGCTAGCAAGGGAAACTGACATTAACCCCCGCTGGTCATGAAAGGAAAAAAACTACATTTAAAACATAGTGGAACCAGAGCTGCTACGAATCCAAAAATGGATTGTGACAGTACGATGAGGGGCCTCTGGACACTTAACACCAGACCTCATCAGAAACTAAGTACAGTGAGGAGCTAGGGTTTTGGTTCAGGGAAGGTGAAACTTCTGAATGGCCCCTAACATGGTAACCTTGATTACAACTGGGCACCGCACCCGAATAGTAGATGTAGGAGAATTTCAGCAGATGACTGCACTGTTGCTGAAAATAATCTCTATATAAAGACCAACATTATTATTACCACCATATGGTCAGTGCTAGATACCAGTCCTACGGAACACATAAGAGATCACCGTATGGTTATTGATGGTGACTTACAGCTGACATTATTTCTGATGGAATTGTTCACTTTTCATGTCTTTTCCATCTGGCCCAGACTGACATGACAATTTCTTTCAGCCACGACTCGGCTGCAGAGATTACAACAAAGACACATTTCATGTCTCATATTTTCAACACTGTCACCAGTGTGACTATTTCCAACCTGCACAAATGCCTCATCCTGCTAATACTATTACTGCACCTACTGTGTGGTTCTGTGTGACCTCTAAATTCTAAAGCAACCCTCTAGAATATAGTAATGCCATGTACAAGTGCCCTAGAAAACAGTGCCCACATTTTGTCCCTTAGAAAGTAATAATGCCCTCTGTGTGCCCCTTTGACAGTCACAGTAACCTGAGTTCCCCTATAACAATAAGCACCCACTTTACATTTAATAATGTCCCGAGTCTCCCCTGTACAGCTCCCCTATACACAGTATGATGCTCTATTATACACAGTATAATGCCCCCTCACTGTATATATATACTGACCCGTCAGTATCCTCTAAACTATTTGATGGCTCCAACACAGTATGATGGCCCCGTCACTGTAATCTCCACACTGTATGATGGCCCCCTAGATAGCCTGCATATAGTACAATGCACCAGATAGTCCCCAATATAGTATAATGCAATCCCCATAGGCCTCCATATAGTATAATGTACTCACCATAGGCCTCCATATAGTTTAATGCAGCACTCCCCATAGGAAGACTATATAGTATAATGCACACCCCTTAGGCAAACTTTATATTGTATAATGCACCCCCATAGGCAGACTCTATATAATATAATGCACCCCCATAGGCAGCCTCTATATTGTATAATGCACCCCCATTGGCAGACTTTATAGCATAATGCAGCCAAAATAGGCAGACTCTATAGTATAATGCACCAGATAGTCCTCAACATAATATAATGCACGCCTCATAGGCCTCCGTATAGTATAGTGTGCTCTCCCACAGGCTGACTCCGTTTTGCATAATGCACCCCATAGGCAGATTCTTTAGTATAATGCACCTCTCATAGGCAAACTCTACAGTATGATGCACCACCATAAGCTGACTCTACAATATAATGTAGCCCCCCATAGGCAGACTTTATAGTAAAATGCAACCCTCCTTAGGCAGACTCTATAGTGTAATGCAGCCCCCATTGGCAGACTCTATAGTAAAATGCAGCCCCATAGGCAGACACTATATAATATAAAGCACCCCCAGAAAAAATAAATACAATACTCACCTCTCCTCCTCGTTCCTCAAGTGCTCTTAGTGCCCGCACATTTACGGACAGCGGGCACCAAGTAGTGACATCATTGCAACCCCTACCAGTGTTTGCGTCAGAGATGTCAGACGCTGAAAGGAGGATGATGGGAGAGGGAGCGTAACGCTTCCTCTCTCATCAATGCGGTTAGCTGTATCGGCATCAGCTGATACACTTGAACTTGTGATAATGGACGGCCCCACAGCGGCTGGGTGGCAGTGCAGGGAGATTGATTCTTGCTGCTCTGCAGCAGAATGTATCTGTATCATGCCTACACACACGCCGATACAGGTACAGTAGCGCAACTCTGGGTGGGTCCCTTCAGAGCACAGGGCTTGGGGCGACTGCCCCCCTGGTAGCTACGCTACTGACACAGACAAATTTACAACATACAAAGGAGAAAGCTGTGACAGGATTTACGTTGGTTACTGTGTATAGCCTCCACCTTCTTCTTCTGTTGTTCTATATCAAAAACGACTGCATCTTACATCTTTTATTGCATAACTACACACATCATAAAGTCAGACAGCAGCATAGATGTCCCCTGTGTTTATATGCTGCACACTATCAGTGTTTCCACACATAGTGGTATCTTTCAGCTAAATAGCAGGAAATTTAACACAGCTGTCAAAATAGGGTGACTTGCAAGAAGAAAGAGATTCAACTTTGAACCATAAAATCCAGAATATTTATTTAGTAATTAAAACATATGTGGCATCAGTGCAATACACCTAGGCACATACGTGTAGATTTGGAATAAGGGATGTGAGGAAATGAAAACCTGATGCGTTTCAACAGCTTGGTGCGTTCTTAAACTCAGCCATCAGACCCAACGTCTGGCAGAGACGTGATCCCGTGTTTCCTCATACTGAAACTAACATGGAGTTTCCATCAACGGTGAGCTAATTTTTTCCTATATTGATTTCCTCAAATAAGGTGACCTCTTCAGAATTTTAGCCTCTATTTCTTAAAGAGGATATCTGGGACTTAAGAAAAAAAATATGCCAAAGCACGAACAGGCAGGTAGTTGCCAACAGAGGCAAAAACCTTCCTGTTGTAACAAGTGCTGCTTATTGACCGCTCCTGCCGAAGATTCAGCTGCTCCTACTATTGCTACTGGCGTCATGCTGCTACTATTATTGGCATCATGCTGATTGACAGCTAACTTCCCTAGTTAAGGAATAGGTAGTCTGCTGTCAATCGGGATGACACCATTAGTCACATCCAGTCAACAGGAAAAGAAACTACCTCTCTGTTGACGTGACATGAGAGTAAGTCTGTGACCGCTCTTTGGCAGCGGCAAACAGTGCCAGGCACAACAGGCAGGCAGATATTAACTACCTGCCTGCTAGTGCTTAGGCACATTTTTTTAAGTCCTGGATATCCCATTTAAAGTGCAATAACTATAATCACTTAACTAGATGTACAAGTGCTTTTCACTAAATTAGAATATCACCAAAAGGAAGAGCAGAGACCCGTCCCAACAATGCAGATGAGTTGAAGGCTGCTATCAAAGCAGCCTGGGCTTTTTTAACACTTCAGCTGATGCCGCGTCGCATTGATGCAGTAATTGATGAAAAAGGAGCCCCGTCCAAGTATTGAGCGAATTTACTGATCATACATTTCAGTAGGCCAAAATTTTGGATTTTAAAATCATTTTTCAAGCTGGTGTTATAAAGACTTTATAGCCTTTGCAGGTGTTTTTGTTAATTATTCTAATTTACTGAGAAAATGACTTTTGGGTTTTCATTAACTTAAACACATAATCATCAACATTAACATAAATAAACACTTGAAATAGATCACTCTGTTTGTAATGACTCTATGTATTGAGGAACTGAAATAAATTAACTTTTTGATGATATTCTAATTTAGTGAGAAGCACTTGTATATATTCTGGTCTCCTTTTAATTTATCATATTTTACTAGGAGTTGATAGATTCTTTTAAGGCATATTAGAAAGTTTCATCTGTTTTCACTTGAATCACAGTTACACAACTTGCATATTTGTATCTAGCTAGAAAACTCTTAATTGCCAGCCGCAGTTCCCCATAATGTATAGCCTCAGACTCCCACCTTACATGAATGCCAGCCTCAATATCCATATAATTGACATCCACTATTACTTCAATAACTACCATTCACAATTTTCTATATCAATATTTTCATTCACAGTCACCCCACACTCCTCCAATGATCAGAAGAATATGTATATTGCCTATTCAAAACTCAAAACTGTATGTATTTCTCACATCACTGTTTGATGTAAATACTTTTCTGCCCAATGATGATAAAAGTATTCTAGGAGTGATACATTTATTGGCTAAACAGAAAATAATATGCTTGCAAGCTTTCAGAGCACAGTTGCTCCTCCTTCAGGCAAGATTACAAATAGATTAATAAGAAAAAAAGCACAATATTTAAGGAATACTACAGTAGGGCATTTGTTCAGGGGGTGGTAGGTGTGATGCTTCTTAAAGAGAAGCCAAGGAAATCAAATTAGGCATTTTCTTACAAATGGAAAGGCAGTGGGAATGATGTTCTTACGGGGGCGGAACTACCGCGGTCGCAGGGGTCGCAGCTGCGACTGGGCCCGGAGTGCTTAGGGCCCGCCCAGTCCAGCAAAGACTGGGTGGGCCCCTAAGCACTGAGCTACAAAATTGTCCGCCGGCCCTTTAAATCAGTGGGTGGCTTTAAATGCGGCCAGCCGGCAGGTCCGCAATTCTCCGGGGGCAGCCTCCTGTATCGTGCTGGCTGCCAACCCTTTAACCCCCGAGTGCAGGGTAAGCAGCGTTCATTACAGAATGCTGCCTCTCTTGCACAGCAGCACAGGAATGATGTCATCGGGGTGGGCGGAGTTACCGCCCAATGCTCTCCTGTCCCGACTCTGGAAATAGGAGCTGCTGCCCAACAGAGTCCAGACTCTAGAGTGATCTCTGTGCTGCCAGCTCTGTGCCTCTCTGCAGGTGATCTGTGCCCCTCAGCTCTGTGCCACCCCCTACTGTTTGCCCCAATATGATGTGTGCCCCAATATGATCTGTGTGCCCCAATATGATTTCTGTGCCCCCTGCTGTGTGCCCCAATATGATCTCTGTGCCCCAAAATGATCTGTGCCCCCCGCTGTGTGCCCCTATATGATCTGTGCCCCCCACTGTGTGCCCCAATATGATCTGTGCCCCCCGCTGTGTGCACCAATATGATCTCTGTGCCCCCTGCTGTATGCCCCAATATGATCTCTGTGCCCCCCCGCTGTGTGCCCCAATATGATCTCTGTGCCCCTATATGATCTGTGCCCCCCGCTGTGTGCACCAATATGATCTCATTGCCCCCCACTGTGTGCACCAATATGATATCTGTGCCCCCCGCTGTATGCACCAATATGATCTCTGTGCCCCCCCGCTGTGTGCACTAATATGATCTCTGTGCCCGCTGTATGCACCAATATGATCTCGGTGCCCCACTGTGTGCCCCAATTTGATCTCTGTGCCCCCCGCTGTGTGCCCATATATGATCTGTGCCCCCTGCTGTGTGCACCAATATGATCTCTGTGCCCCCCGCTGTATGCACCAATATGATCTCTGTGCCCCCCACTGTATGCACCAATATGATCTCTGTGCCCACCACTGTATGCACCAATATGATCTCTGTGCCCCCCACTGAGTGCCCCAATATGATCTCTGCCCCCACGCTGTGTACCCCAATATGATCTGTGCCCCCCCACTGTATGCACCAATATGATCTCTGTGCCCCCCAGCTATGTGCCCCCTGTGATTTCTGTGCCCATTGTGAGCACGGCCCTCGTTCGTGCTTGGGTGTGCGTCTGCAGCCCTGGTCAGTGCGGGCAAACAGGAGAGTGTGTGCACACCACGGCCTGTGCAGAAGTGTGAAAAGGCCACACAGATGCCTGAGCCTCACTCTGAACAGCGCTCTCCTCACCAATCCCCGGCCGGCAACCGCTCCAAGTCCTCAGCACCTCCGACGCTGGCTGGACAGTGGACCCTCCTCATCCTCCTCCATCTCAGGTGAGTACCAGCATGAAATCTTTTTACGTATATGCAGCATTTGCAGTTTGACCTGTATACTGTGTATAGACTGCTGTATGTACAATATATATGTGACACTGCTGTACATAATCACCTATTTAATGTATATACAGAAGTCTATATTCATTATATAGGTGAATGTGTATATACGTGATATAGGTGATACTGCTGTGTATATATAGTGCGACTATACACTGCAATCACAGTATCACCTATATAATGCATGTGCAGCAGTCTATATACATTGTATAGGTGACACTGCAACTGCGGTATGTACGTTATATAGGTTATACCACTGTGTGTAATATACTGCGACCGCTGTGTATAGCCCATATAGGCCAGCCACAGTGTGCGTGTTATATACACACACACACACACACTGCAGCTGGCCTATATGGGCTATACACAGCGGTCGCAGTATATTACACACAGTGGTATAACCTATATAACGTACTTACCTCAGTCGCAGTTTCACTTATATAATGTATGTGTGTGTGTCTGTCATATATATATATATATATATATATATATATATATATATATATATATATATATATACACACACACACACACACACACCACTCTGATTGATTGTGATAAAAGTGTCGGACTCTTTATTGGCCCAATGTGGCAACGTTTCGGATCAATAACAGGACATTTCTCTGATATGAAACTGAATTGTTGCCACATGGGCTAATAAAGAGTCCACTGTTCAAAGGGATTGTAGAGATATAGAAAAAATACACAGCACCAATGTGCCTATGTGTCACCGCCTCCACAAATAAATAGTACAACTGATTGCCGCTGCTATGCCATGTATGCCTGACCTTAGACACTGGGTGCACATAAAAAGTGGAATGTAAAAATCCAGGCAAAGAAAAAACAGAAGTGCACTCACCGGTCTCTTGTGCGAAAGTCCTTTATTAGAACATGTGCGGGCACACTTGGGGAGAACGTGGACAAAAGACTTTGTTTTTTCTTTGCCTGGATGTTTAAAGGGATTGTCTCCCCCTAGGACAACCTCGTGTTAAACTAAATGTTCACCCCAATAAAATAATAAAGCCTATACTCACCTCCTGTGCCTGTGCCGTTCCCACAGTGGCTGTTATGACCCCCTCGGGGCTGTGATGTGCTGTTAGTTCGTGTTCGTTCATGCGTGTCGCCATTTCTAATTCACCTATATATTTTGGCATGGTGGGGGGGCCCCATTTGAAAGTTCGCACCGGGGCCCATAACTTTGTAGTTACGCCACTGTGTTCTTAGTTATCTGGAGTCCGTCTGGTGGAGGTGTGAATTGTATCCATGTAGTGGCTCCAGGTGTTAAATTGAGTACTAGTGTCAAAGAATTGAACATATTCATTAGTTTCAATTCCCAAATTTTTCTTTCTCTGTCATCCTTAAAATGACCTTTTAGTATTAAGGCTTTTAAGTCTATCATACAATGTCCAGCGCCAGAGAAATGTTTTCCCACAGGCATGTCCATTTCATTCCTGGTTGTGTGTCTGTGTAGATTCATCCTAGTTTTTGCATGGTTTCCCCAATATAGATACTTCCAGGGCACCTCGTACATTGTGTCATGTACAGCACGTTGGAAGATGTACATGAAAAGGAACCCGTGACCTTACAGTCCTGATTTGTGTTTGGTACGTGGACTATATTTGTTGGTAATATGTGAGTACAAGTTTTGCATTTTTTATTGTTGCATGGGAACAATCACTGTTGAATTTTTATTGCTTGCTGTTTGGCATAGTCTCCTTTTCTCTGCAGTATTTATATACAATTTCTCTAGGTAGTCCAAAAGTCAAAGTTCAGCTATCTATTGTTTTTTTACTCTACTGTTATTGATTAAAACAAAATTAACATTTCTTCCCACTTCACATTACTGATTAGATTTCCACCAACATATCTTTAAACTTTCCGAAATCACCAGAGTAAACTTTAAGTTTTTGTTTTCATGGATACTAAAACACTAGATTTTTCAAACTATTGGGCACAGAACTAATGCATTTTAGTCTTTTTTTGCAACAGCTAGATGGACTCCAAAAAATTAAAGTGCAAGTTAAAATAATTATTCCATGAATACCTTATCTAAAATAAGGTATGTAGGCATTCATTTTCTGCTCAATATTTTTAGTCTACAGTAAAATAACATCAATTCCTTCTAATTGAAATAATGTGCTTATCGCACATATATTATGTATACAGTCTGAAGGCTGAAGATTCTTAAAGCAAATGAAAATGTAAAAATTCAGGGCAATTGAGCTACTTGTCACATTTAAAAAAATAAAGAGATGAACTGGAATATAAGTTGGTATGCATGCAACAGTCTTGGAACATTTAACAAAAACCTAAAGAAATGAACTGGAATATAAGTTCATTTGCATGCAACGTGTAGGCGCATATTCACACTGGCCACTAAAAAGACAAAATGTATATAATATTTATTTTAATTCATTATTTACTGCAGGGTATTTACTCATTTTGTTTTTATTTAAAGTTTTACTTGTCACATTTACCAGAACATATTATGAGTGTTAGGTGTCGAGTTCCCGCCGCTGCACAGGGGGAATCTCGAACCATGTCTGCTGCGGTCTCCCATTCTCCTCCAGCCGCATTGGAGCCTGCTCAGCGGAGATGTAGGTCCCAGCGTCTAGCTCAGGCTGATTCTGGACGACTGGTTACTAGTGCCCTTCCAGACTCTACCTTTGTAGCCAGCAATGTTCAGCAGCAAGCAGGTCTTTCTGGGACTAAGTCCTGCTTTTCTCATACTGAGCATGCCCACGAGACGACCTCCCATTGGAGGTCGGGGGTCACATACTTAGGTCCTGTTGCGGTTCCTATTGGACCACTAGGAATGTCCTTGTCTGCTGCAGCTATGAAAGGTTTGCATGGCCATATGGCCATTCGCTAGTATTAACCTATGTCATGAGCTTTGCTGCTTTAGTGGTCATATCTGCATGAGGTCAGAGTTGGCTGAAATAAGCCCTTAGAATACCGGCACCTCCGGTGAGGAGTTTTGTGTGTTTGAATTCAGGGCTTGGCTGAAATAAGACCCTAGAATACCGGCACCTCCGGTGAGGAGTTTTGTGTGCTTTGCTGAATGCGTGACCACTGGTTGCTCTCTGCTCAGTTAGGTAGCTGTAATCCTCTGTGAGGTTAACAGGGCACAGCGTTTTCCTATCTATATGATTCTGTGAAGTAACAGAGTTCGCTTACACAGCCATATAGTGCTGCCAATTCTAGCAGCAGTTTACTCTCCTGCACGGTGGACCCCGGGTTGCAAATGCACCTATTATTACTTATATATACTCGGTGCGTTCCGCCAATCCTAACACCTAGTATCACATCATATACAATGTTTTGTTTATATTTTGGCACCAGATATATATTTTTTATTTCATATCTATATATAATCAAGAGAAGTCCATAAGCACTTTATAACTTAACACTTATTGGCAAAAACCCTTACAAGAGTCCTTGATAGCAGGCTAAATGACCCAACTTTCCAGCACATGTCAGGTCCAAACTTCCAGGTTGTGAGATATCAGCATGCAGAGTGGGTTTCCACAACCTTCTGTAGCCCCCTTTCTGTTTAAGCAGGAGATATCACACTATGAATTAAACCAGTGCTGCCACATCCTTTTCTAAGCAGCATAGAAAAGGATGCAACAGCACTGGTTTCAATAAAAGTGCAGCAGCTATTAGGGATGAATCAGAACTGTAAAGTTCTCTGTTCTTACAAAACACCTAATGTCTGTGCACAAACTCAGAATGCAGACTTTTTACAGAAATCCATGTTACTGATCAGGTTCGGCAGCCTGAACAAAACTTGTTTAAAGGATGAAGCGCAGCCAATCAACAAGCTTTTCCAATGGCATGGCTGTGATTGGCTGGCGCACCATGTGAGAAAAAAAAGTGGGGTCCCCTCTATTTTTGATAACAAGCGTAGATAAAGCAGACAACTGCAAGCTGCAACCCTCAGCTGTCTGCTTCATCTTGGCTATGTATCAGAAATAGAGGGGCCTTCACAACGTTTTTTAAAATTATTTAAATAAATAATTGTAAAAAACATTGTGAGGTCCCCCCATTTTTGATAACCAGCCAAGGTAAAGCAGACAGCTGGGGGCTGGTATTCTCAGGCAGGAAAGGTACATGAATATTTGGCTCTCTCCAGCCTACAGCCACTCCTGAAAAGGCACATCCATTAGATGCACCAATTCTGGAGATTTGCCCAGCTCTTCTTCTGGCTTGCCCTGATGCACTGGCAGTGGGTAATATTTTGGGGTTGGTGTTAGCTTTTTAACCCCTTCACCTCAAAGCCTGTTTTCATCTTCCTTACCAGGCCAATTTTTACAATTCTGAACCCTGTCACTTTATGAGTTAACAACTCTGGAACGCTTCAATGGATCCTGGTGATTCTGAGATTGTTTTCTCATTAAACATTGTACTTTATGATAGTGGTAAAATTTCTTTGATATGACTTGCATTTATTTGTGAAAAAAATGGAAATTTGACAAAAATTTTGAAAACTTCACAATTTTCAAACTTTTAATTTATATGCCTTTAATTCAGAGAGACATATCACAGATAAAAAGTTAATAAGTAACATTTCTCACATGTCTAATTTACATGAGCACAATTTTGGAAACATAATTTTTTCTCGTTAGGAAGTTATAAGGGTTAAAATTTGATCAGCGATTTCTCATTTTTGCAACAAAATTTGCAAAACCATTTTTTTTAGGGACTACCTCACATTTGAAGTGACTTTGAGGGGCCTATATGACAGAAAATGCCAAAAAATGACACAATTCTAAAAATTGCACCTCTCAAGGTACTCCAAACCACATTCAAGAAGTTTATTAACCCTTCAGGTGCTTCACAGAAATTTTCGGAATTTGGAAGAAAAATATAAACTTTAACTTTTCTTTCACAAAAATTTTCCATTAGACCTATTTTTAAACTTTTGCCAGGGTAACAGGAGAAAATGGACAATAACTTTTGCTGTGCAATTTCTTATGAGCATGCCGATCGATACCCCATAAGTGGGCAAAATCTACTGTTTGAGCACAGGACAGGGCTTTTGACTTTTTGAATGTAAAATATGCTGGAATGATTATCGGTTGCAATGCCATGTTTAGAGAGCCCCTGATGTGCCTAAACAGTGGAAATCCCCCATATGTGACACCATTTTGGAAACTAGACCTCTTAGGGAACTTAGCTTGAACCTACATGTGCTTCACAGAAGTTTATAACATTAAGCCGTGAAAATAAAAAAAAAAAACATTTTTCCCAGATGAATCTTTTTTAGTTTCAATAGATTTTATTTAGAAATAAGACATTAAAAGTATACAACATTTTGGGTAGGTTCTCCCATGCAGGGGAGGTGTAAATTTCAATAATAGTGAACAAATGCAAATATTAACATAGGGGGAGACAAGAAAAAGATGGGGGGACAGTACAAAGGGAAGACAAACAGGTAATCCACAGTGCGTTTTAAGATAAATCTTTCTTTAGCTCCAAATTTTGCATTTTCATAAGGGTAACAAGAGAAATTGCTCCATAAAATTTGTTGTGCAATTTCTCCTCAGTGTGCAGATACCCAATATCTGGAGGAAAACAACTGTTTGGGTGCACAGCAGGTCTTGGAAGGAAAGGAGCATCAGTTGACTTTTTGAATGCAAATTTTGATCGAATAATTAGCGGACGCCATGTCACTTTTGAAGAGCCCCTGATGTACTTAAACAGTGGAACCCCCCCACTAATGACATCATTTTGGAACCTAGACCCCTTTGGGACCTTAAGTACATGTATATTGAGCACCCTGAACCCCCAGGTGCTTCATAGATGTTTATAACATTAAGCCATGAAAATAAAAAAAAATCAAATTTTTCCCTCAAAAATCTTTTTTAGCTACAAATTTTGTATTTTCACAAGGGGCAAAAAGAGAAAATGGACCACAAAGTTTGTTGTGCAATTTCTCCTGAGTACACCAAAACCCTATATGTGGTCAAAAACTACTTTTGAGGCACAGTGCACAGCTCAGAATGGAAGTAGCGCATATTAAAGTGCAGAGTTTGCTGCACTTGTTTGAGGGTGCCATGTTACATTGGCAGAGCCCCTGAGGTGCCAGAACAGCAGAACCCCACAATAAGGGACCCCATTTTTTAAATTATAACCCTTTAGGAATTTGTCTACAGATGTAGTGATGATTTTGACTCCATGGGTGTTTTCTAGAAACAGGCAGCAGTGGATGTTGCTGAGTGAAAATTGCAAACCGCCATTGTAGTGACCAGTACGCTGTAGTGACCAATATGTTGCAGTCACCAGTACATTATGCCCAGCTCATGCATCAGGAGACATGCACCTGTAAATTAGGTGGGCTCTCATCACTACAGAAATGCCAAACATGTGGGGCTTAAGTGTTGTTTAGGCACACTGGGGCTCAGAAGGGAGGGGGGGCATTTGGATTTGGGAGCGGAGCATTTGCTAAATTTCTTTTCGGGAGCAAGAAGCCATTTTGCTTTTCCAGAGCCTATGTACTACTAGTAAAGTGGATGCCTACTATATTTTCGTTAACAGATGACAGATCTGAGTGGGGACTTGTTTTTTTCTGAGGATTGAGTTGAAGCTTTTATTGGGAACATTTTACATAACGTTTGGGATCACATTTATCTGGCGCCTACGCTGAGCACTTATTTTGGGGTTTCCATATAAATCTCCAAGTGAAGTGACAAATGAAACCCCCGAGGGATCCATTCACTATAATGAGGCAGCAGAGTTGTTCTGGAATCTGTCTGGCTTCTGGTCAGTGGTGTCCTTTTCAGAAGTGCACAAAATTATGGCCGACTGCACTTTTATGCAATCCTAAAAAGATGGACACGGGCGAATTACAGGTCTTATGGCGTCCACAAGTGCCTCCATCTGCCTCATTATAGGGAATTTTCCACCGTGGGTTCTACGTGAATCACATATTTTAGAGATTTACATGGAAACCCTGATGTAAATGCTCAGCACAGTGCGCAGGATAAATGTGCGGCAAGCCTTACTGTGATCTTTGGGAGGCAGAATGAAGAAATCAACAGCATGTGAAGAATTGTTTTCATTTTTTTACGCCATTCCTAGTGATTATTTGACTTTATTCTTTGGGCCGGTGCGACTACAGCGATACCAGATTTATATTGGATTTTTATGTTTGGCTGCTGTCACACAATTAAATTTGCTTTTTATTGCTTAAACTAGTTTTTGCATCGACATATTTTTAGAGCTATAATTTTTTCATATTTCGGTGGACAGAGTCATGTGATGGCTTGTTTTTTGCAGGATGAGCTGACGTTTTTATTGGTATCATTTTTGGGCACATAACTTTTTTTTTATTTTGGGAGGCAGAAAGAACAAAAACCAGCAATTCAGGGATTGCTATTTGGTTGTTTTTTTTCTTCATACCGTTCCGTGTGTGGTAAAATTGGTAAGACAGCTTTATTCTTTGGGTCAGTATGAATACAGCGATACCTCATTTAATTTTTTTTGTGTTTTTAAACAATAAAAACTATCATCTAGAGAAAATAATTATTTTTGTATCGCATTATTCTGAGCGCTATAACTTTTTTCTTTTTCTGCTGATGGAGCTAAGTGGCTTGTTTTTTGCAGGACAAGATGACATTTTCATTGGTGCCATTTTTATTTATATCTACAGTACAGACCAAAAGTTTGGACACACCTTATTTAAAGATTTTTCTGTATTTTCACAGGTGTGCCCTGTCAGGTTTAATAAGTGGGATTTCTTGCCTTATAAATGGGGTTGGGACCATCAGTTGTGTTGTGCAGAAGTCTGGTGGATACACAGCTGATAGTCCTACTGAATAGACTGTTAGAATTTGTATTATGGCAAGAAAAAAGCAGCTAAGTAAAGAAAAATGAGTGGCCATCATTACTATAAGAAATGAAGGTCAGTCAGTCCAAAAAATTGGGCAAACTTTGAAAGTGTCCCCAAGTGCAGTGGCAAAAACCATCAAGTGCTACAAAGAAACTGGCTCACATGAGGACCGCCCCAGGAAAGGAAGACCAAGAGTCACCTCTGCTTCTGAGGATAAGTTTATCCGAGTCACCAGCCTCAGAAATCGCAGGTTAACAGCAGCCCAGATTAGAGACCAGGTCAATGCCACACAGAGTTCTAGCAGCAGACACATCTCTATAACAACTGTTAAGAGGAGACTTTGTGCAGCAGGCCTTCATGGTAAAATAGCAGCTTGGAAACCACTGCTATGGACAGGCAGCAAGCAGAAGAGACTTGTTTGGACTAAAGAACACAAGGATTGGACATTAGACGAGTGGAAATCTGTGCTTTGGTCTGATGAGTCCAAATTTGAGATCTTTGGTTCCAACCACCATGTCTTTGTGCGACGCAGAAAAGGTGAATGGATGGACTCTACATGCTTGGTTCCCACTGTGAAGCATGGAGGACGAGGTGTGATGGCGTGAGGGTGCTTTGCTGGTGACACTCTTGGGGATTTATTCAAAATTAAAGGCATACTTAGCAAGTGCTAAGCATCTCTGGGAACTCCTTTAAGATTGTTGGAAGACAATTTCCGGTGACTAGCTCTTGAAGCTCATCAAGAGAATGCCAAGAGTGTGCAAAGCAGTCATTAAAGCAAAAGGTGGCTACTTTGAAGAACCTACACTATAAGATATAATTTCAGTTGTTTCACACTTTTTTGTTAAGTATATAATACCACATGTGTTAATTCATAGTTTGATGCCTTCAGTGTGAATATACAATTTTCTTAGTCATGAAAATACAGAAAAATCTTTAAATGAGAAGGTGTGTCCAAACTTTTGGTCTGTACTGTATATGTCTATTTGATCATGCTTTATTGCACTTTTTGTTCGGTGGTATGATGATAAAGTATTGTTTTTTTGTCTCTTTTTTTACGGTGTTCACTGAAGGGGTTAACTAGTGGGACAGTTTTATAGAGCGGGTCTTTACGGAAGCGGCGGTACGAAATATGTGCACTTTTATTCTTTTTTTTATTTACGTAAATATATGAATTTCTTGGAAAAATATTTATTTTTATTTATTTTTGAGATTTTAAAAAAATGTATTTTTACACTTTATAAAATATTTTTTTTTTACTTTTTTACATTGCCCCGTGATGGGACTTTACTATATTACATCAAATCTCTGATCTGACACTCTGCACTGCAGAGTATCAGATCAGCGATTTGACAGGCAGGAAAGGAGGCATGCCAGCACTTACAACCCACCTTCAATGCAGGACCCGGAAGAACCCCGTGGCCATCTTGGAGCTGGAGGCCTCCTGGAGACCATCAGGACAACGTGATCGCATTGCATTGTCCTGATTGAATTGTGCAGGGAGCCCCTTCCCTGCACGATGCCCCTCTATGTCGCTGTTACTACTGAAAGGTGCTTCAGAAGGGTTAAATGCCCACAATTGGTGCTAGCACTGATCATGGCCATTGCTGCGGGGTGTCAGCTGTCACATACAGCTGATACACAGATGCGATCGCAGCGGCGCTCGGCGTGAGGCTGCGTAATCGTGCCACCATACTGGCACTGCTGTTTGCATACTGGCACCTCCCACAGAGCAGTACTAGAACAGCGCATGTCAGGAAGGGGTTAATGTCCACAGAAATCAAACCCAGAGGTTAGTAATGGTGAGGCTTGTATCGGATACTCACAAAACTAACCCGGTATGTTAATAGTTAAAAAACAAGGGCACAAAGGAAAAAAATACTTTATTTGAATAAAGACTCCCCCACACTCCCTTTATTAATTAAAAATAAATCCAGTAAGTTCTGACGGTAATTCAAAAGTAAAATTTCTATTTCTTTGGAGTCTCGTTCTGATAAAGTAATCAGAAAGAGACTTCATAGTTAAATCCCATTCAGCAGCAGGCATGGAAATTCTGACACTCCTGCCTGCCACTGACAGCGAGTAACCCTAATGAGCTTCTTTCTCTGAATGTTCTCAGAACGAGGCTCAATAGGGTTATTTGCGGTCAGCAGCAGGCACGAGCATGAGAATTTCTGTGTATTACGCTGAATGGGAGTGTCCCATGAAGTCTTGTTGTAAGTGTGGTGGGAGTCTTTATGCAACTAAAGTTTATTTTTTGTGTGTTTTAAATTTGTACTACTAAATCAGTAATGGAGGTGTCTGACTGATACTTCTCCATTACTAAACCCTTGTCTTGGTATCAGCCAACTGCTGACATCAAGCCCAAAAACAATGATCGCTACTGCCGGATCTTCTCCCTTGTCTGGTAAACTGGGCATCCTGGACAGCACATCAGCATTAGCGTTCTTATGTCCTGCTCGGTACTTGATGGTAAATTCGTAGTTGGACAGCCTGGCCATCCATCGCTGTTCCAGTGCACCCAGCTTTGCGGTTTCAAGGTGGGTTAGCGGATTATCATCCGTATAGATAGTAAACTTTGCTGAAGCCAGGTAGTGCTTGAAGTGCTCCATTACCACCCAGACTATGGTGAGGAACTCCAGTTTAAAGGAACTGTAGTTGTCGGGGTTCCTTTCAGTGGGACGAAGCTTCCTGCTGGCTCTCTCTCTGCCTTTCTGCACTTGACAGCACAGCTCCTAATCCCACGTTGCTGGCGTCTGTGTAAAGTACAAATGGTTGGTCATAGTCAGGATAGGCCAGGACTTCATCTCCTATGAGAGCCAGCTTCATCCGAGTGAAGGAATCTTCCAGCCTGTCATTCAACTCAAAGAGAGGACTCTTGTTCGTAGCCTTCTTGGATTGGCCCACTAGCAAGTCTTGCAGAGGTGTGGCTATCTTGGTTAAGCCCCTGATGAATCTCCGGTAGTAGCCTACCAACCCAAGGAACTGCCGTACTTCAAGAATGGTGTTGGATTTTGGCCAGTCCCTGATAACGGTGATTTTATCAGGGTCTGGTGCCACACCTTCTGTGCTTACTATGTGGCCTAGGTACTGCAGCTTGGGCTTCAACGGTGGCACTTGAATGGCTTCACTTTCAGGCCAAAGTTGGACAGGGCTTCAAACACCTCGGCCAGGTACTTCAAGTGGTCTTCATAGGTTTTTGAGAAGACAATGATGTCATCCAGGTACAACAGAACAGTTTCAAAGTTCTTGTGCCCGAGGCAACACTCCATCATCCTCTGGAAAGTCCCCGATGCGTTGCAAAGTCCGAACGGCATGTAGTTGAAATCGGAGAGGCCCATTTGTGTCATGAAGGCGGTCTTCTCTTTATCCGCCTCTGCCATGGGAACCTGCCAATACCCACTAGTGAGATCTAAGGTGGAGAAATAGTTAGCGGATTTCAGTGCAGCTAATGATTCCTCAATTCTGGGTAACGGGTAGGCAGGCATCCTTGTGTGTAATGCGGTTAATCTGCCTGTAGTCAACACACATCTTCATTGTACTATCTTTCTTTCTGACGAGGACTAATGGAGCTGCCCAGAGGCTACAACTGTCTCTGATCACCCAAGCCTCCTTCATCCCCTGTAACATACCCTTGGCACATTGATAGTGAGCTGGAGGTACATGCCGGTACCTCTCTTTAATGGGCGGGTGATCTTCAGTGGGGATATGGTGTTGGACCCCTTTTACCTGCCCAAAGACTAGTTGGTGTTTGCTGAATACCATCTCATATTCTTGGACAACCCGGTAAGCCCCATTCTTTTGGTGCAAAGGAGCGGAGTGAGTGCCTTCGTGTAACTTCTGACACCAATCCTCCAGCTGTTCTGCAAAGCCATTGTCTACCTCTTGGTCGGACGGGACCAAGGCTTCTGCTGCTTGTATTGCGGTTACTGAAAGTGAACAGGTTAGCAAGGGTGGCATATCTGGGTAAATGGTCCTCTTTTTCCCCACAATTCAGCATGCGCATCAGTACTCTCCTCTTGCGGACATCGACTACCCCTCTGGCTGTCAGGATGGTGGGCCTACTATCAGAATACACGGGTTCTACAAGGTACTGGTCATCTTGACCCCTGAGGCCTATTGCTGCCCAACACCAGATTAACATTTCACTCCTTGGGGGCATTGTAATGGGGATTGGATCACTCACTCTGACACTGCCGACTTCTCCACCAGACAGTTCTACCTATTGTCTCTGCATCAGGGCTTTGATCTCTTTTTACAGTACACGCTGTTCACCGGAACTAGCAGTTTTGGCTACCTGTTGTATAAAACAATAACGTTGCCAAGACAATTTACTATCACATTAGTACCTAAGGTCATCATTGGGTTACATTCTTGCAGGTCAATATCAACAATTATCAGACCTTGGGCTTTCAGTTCTACTTGGTCAATCTTAACGGTCACCTCCTTATAACCCACTTGTGGCAAAGGCTGACCATTGCTGGCCACTATTGTCAGATCATTATCAGGGCCCCGGGTAATATCAGAGTCAGCCCAGTACCGTATGTAAAGAATGAATGGCATAGTTGTCACCTGAGAGCCGGTGTCCAGTAAAGCGTTTATCAGGATGCCGTCAATCACAACAGGGAGGACCAGTCATCCTCTGACGTACTTGGCTCGCCAGCTTTGTGGGCCTGGTCATCTTACTCCTGGGGGTTGGCCCTTTGCCCCAAGGGGTTGCTCGTTTAAATTGCAGAATCTTGCGATGTGCCATGCCTTACTGCAGGGGCAGCAAATGGGTCATCCGCCCTGGTCGTAGCGATCCTTGTCTCTCCCTCTGGTCGGTAGGATCCTTTTCCGCCATCTCCACAGGACATCATCTGGACTGGAGGCCAGCTGGATCTTCTCCTTTGGGGATACTTGCATGGACTGCATGGTTTTGGTTAGTGCAGCCACACTTTTGGTCAGCTCCTGGACCTGGAGATGCAGTCCTTCAGCAGGGTCATTATCCAGGGTCTGCACGTCAGCCTCAATGGGGGCCTGGGGAAAAGATGCTGCCTCCTGGTGGTATGTATTTGCTGGGCACCTAGGGGGCACTATGTGGCTCGAAATTGGGTCATGCAACACCCAAATGGCCCTATCTTTAAAGTGTGCAAAGTCCAGGTCAGGGTTTTGTAGGGCCAAGATGCGCAGCTGTGTCCTGTGGGTGCTGGACAGGAGTCCCTCAATAAATTGCTCCTTTAACAATCTGTACCCGCCTTGCATGCTGTCAGGGTCAACCTGCTTAATGGCCCCCAGCACCTCCTGTATACTGCCCTGCACATTTTGTTTACATCCAAAGAATCTCATTTTTATCTCTGCTGCAGTGTGGGTGTCAAAGGTATCCATCAGCCTGGCCAGGATTTGCTTAACAGTCCTTTTATCAGTGTACTGCCAGGACTTTACCTCTCTCTGAGCTGCACCAGTTAAATGGCCAGTGAGGATGCTGACCTTTTGATTCTCAGACAGGGGGTACACTTCAAACAAACTGTCTCTCCTTAAAATCGCTCAGGGTGTGTGACTCCCATGAGTACTGCGGTAACCAGGCTGCTCCCGGTATGCACGGCATTGATAATGGCATTATGGAAGTTGTGACAGTGGCTGTCACTGGATCCAGCCGGTTTATGGGGCTGTGGCCATGGCCAGCACTGCATCTCCACCATGGCTGGACATGTTCTCCTGCCCTAGTTAACCTCAGCCAGGCTCTGGGTAGTGTTACCATAGTCAGCGGCTGCTCCTTCGAAGGGACGTATTGCGCTCCTGTCGGTTTGGGCCTCCGGCCTTTTCACCCGCTGATGTCAGAGCACGGAGCGCGGCTTCCTTCACGCTCTTTCTCTGGGCTCTGCTCATGAAGACACACCTCCTCTGCTTCTCTCTCACCGCATGGCACGACAATGGCAGCGATCAAACAGTTTAATAAAGTCTATGGCACACAGGACATGGTGGTACCAGGCAATGATATCCTGTCCATGATGCCAAAATGGAGCGTCCGCTAAGACCGTGGGGTACTCTACTGCAACCCTCAACCTTCTGCCTCCTTCCCCATAATCCTGTAGAATGTAAGCCCGCAAGGGCAGGGTCCTCTTCCCTCTGTACCAGTCTGTCATTGTTAGTTTTGTTTACTATAAGCGATATTTTTATTTTGATGTAACCCCTTCTCACGCACAGCACCATGGAATTAATGGTGCCATATAAATAAATAACAATAATAATAATACTCGGGCTGGGTCCGGCGGTACTTAAAGGAGTGGTCACGGTAGCAGTGACCTGGTCCGTGGTGCTGGGCGTCCAACAAAAATAAGAAAGGGTGGTGGAAGTTAAAGTCTATGGGAGATAATTTGTGACGCCACCTGTGGTGTTCAGCTAGGATGGCCGACGCTGCTTAAAGGGACCACTGGGGCCAATGGTAATGCAGCAGGGATGGTTCTGCTCCCCACAGGTGGAACGGGGCCCCAGGGCTACCGGTACAGTTGGTAAGGGATGATAGATGGTGGGTTCAGGACTGATGGTGCAGGAAATAATTGGAGAACAGAAGGATTGCAGTTTCCTTTACCTTTTACTAGTGAATTGCAGGTGTAGTCCGGGGCAAAGGTAACAGGTGTTGATGGGGTCTGGGC